>NC_056737.1:926207821-926347821 GCF_019279795.1 Protopterus annectens | reverse complement strand
GATCCAGAAACCATTTCTCAGGGGTCCAATGGCATTAAGGCTTCTACTGCTAAAAATCCTACCCCTTCTGATAGAGACTCCAGGGCTCTGGATAGATTGGAAAAAAAAGGTTTATACTTCTGCAGCCTTGGCAATCAGGGCTTTAAACTGCCAATTTCATATGTTAAAATATCAACAACATATTATTGGACTGCTTAAACAGAAAATGATGATTTCTGACTGTGTGGAAAATAAAGATTTACAGTATTTATTGCATTCTGCTGAACAAGTTGGAAAACGTACTTTGCAGTGTGGTTTTGATTCATTAGAGGCCTCTTGCAGGGCTGCTGTTACTGGGTCTGTGCTTAGAAGGCATGCTTGGCTTAAGGAGCAATCTCTGCCTGATCCTGTTAAAGCAAAATTGTTGGATGCTCCTTTAAATCAGGACCGCCTGTTTGGCAATAAGGCTGAAGAAGTTATAAGAAAGATGGAAGATAAAGCTAAATCTATGCAAGCTGCAAAAGATTTCTTACAAGTGCAACCTTTATTAGGCACTGGCCTACTAAGAATTGGTCATTTCCAGCTCCTTCCAGATCCTCTCAAGCCAAACCCAGACACACCAAAAGCACCAGGTTTCAGTCCCAGGGGACTCTCAGAACTAAGCAATGGGGGGCCTCCACTTCCAAATCTGGAAATAACAAGACACCCCCCCTATGGTAAAAAGTCTCAATGACTTTCCTTTAAAATTACCAAGGACTTACCTTTTAGCCGACCCTTTGGGGGGGGGGGTTGAACTTCATGCAAAAAACTGGGAACTTATAACCCAGGACAAATGGGTTTTAAATAGTGTCCCAGGGATACAGATTTCATTTCCACATGTTGCCAACACCAAACGGGTGGCCAGACCTGCCCCCCAAATCAGTGGGCAGAGGCTCAAAAGCTAGTACTTTCCCTCTTAAACATGGGGGCTATTCAACCAGTACCAGAAGAGGAAAAGGGACAAGGATTCTATTCCAGGCTTTTTCTGGTACCCAGAAAAGACAATTAATGGTGTCGAATTCTGGACCCGTCTATAAACACCTTTCTGGACATTCCAAAATTCAAGATGCTGACTCTTCAACAGTTACTTCCTTTGCTAGGCAAAGATGCCTGGTAGGCAACTGTAGATTTAAAAGAAGCTTACTTGCATATCCCAATCAGGGAATCTTGCAGAAGAAACCTACCCTTCAAAGCAGGCTACTTGCATTATCAGTTCTCTGCACTGCCCTTTGGCTTGTCTACTGCACCCAGGGTATTCACAAAGTGCCTGGCTCCAGTAATTGCATTTTGCAGGCAAAGAAATATTCAAATATATCCATACTTGGACAATTGTCTAATTCAGGCAGAAAACCAGGCCATACTTATAAATCGTCTGGCATTTGTAAAAAGGGTTCTAACTTGTCTGGGGTAGACCATAAACAAAAAGAAATCACAACTGGTACCCTCTCAACAGATTACATTCCTGGGTGCAAGCTTGAATACAACTGCCCAGATGGCTATCCTCAAGCCAGAAAAGCAAATTCATTTGCTAACTTACTTCAAACAAGTGGCTACAAAAACCCTGCTATCTGCAAGACAAATACTGCAAGCCTTGGGGTTCAGGCCTCCTGCATTCTTGTAATTCCATATGCAAGACTGCATATGAGGAAACTTCAGTGGTACTTAAAAAGTCTATGGAGTCAACATTGTCACAGCCTGGAAATAATGAATGTTAAGTTGTCTATCTCGCCTTCATTCTTGCTGGTTGGGTTCGGAGCCGAGGATCGGCTCCGACTCTGCCATCTTCTAAAGCTCGAGAGCTGTTTACTGACTCGAGGCCTCCCCATATCCCATGATGCCTGGCGCTAGATACCCAGATCTCGTTTGCCGCTTCTGCTGCGAGGTTGTCTTACTGGCTCTGGTCGTATATTTTATTATTATTATTATCGTTTTTTTGATAAAAAAACTAGTAGGATTTAGTGTAGTTTGTTAATTGTAGTATATTTATCTTTCTTCAGGTATCTTTGTTTAACTATATATCTTTCCCTTACCTGAATCCCCTTCCCTTCAGAAAACTCGTTTTAGTTAGAGAGTCCCCCCCCCCCCCTCTTTTCTGAAGTAGCCGTTTAAGTTAGAGGCTAACCTTTTTTCCTGTAAAAAAAAAAAAAAAATGATTCATAGTTAGTATTTGCTTAGTGTAGTGTAGTCTATTTGTTGTTAGACTAGAGTGTGTATCCTTTTCTGTTTTTAGGTGTGGTAACTTTGTATGTGTGCTATAGTTATTGTACTCTAATTGTTATAGTTGTGTATTGTGTTGGTATTCCCTTTAGGTATGTCCAAGGATACCAAGGTGTCCGGATTCAAGAAGTGTGATTCATGCTGTCAGAAGATGTCTCTGACGGATGGTCACACTTCTTGTGTCTATTGTCTCGGCGCCATGCATCTGCAGGACTCTTGCTCTGTTTGCCATGCTTTCAGTCCAAGAATCCTGCAGGAGCGTAGGAATAAGTTAATCCTACGGGGTTTGCTTAAACCCGAGGAGTCACTGGCTAAGGCTCAGCCCGTGAAGTCCTCCAAGCCACCTAAACCTTCGACTCCCAGCTCGGAGCCGTCATGAGGTGAAGCTGCTACTTCTGCTTTGCTTCTGGCCGGAACCGATGTGCCTGCCTCTCAGTCTGTTCCGACACGTACTTCGGAGCCGTCTGGGAGTCGAAAGAGATCTAGATCTCCCTCCCTGGAGTCGATACGCTCAGCTCCAAGGTCTCCTCTGCTCCAGTCTGAGCGCAGTCATCGGTCCTCCCACTCTTTTCGGTCATCGAGATTGTCAGATCACGACTGGGAGTGAGTGGGCAGCAGGCTTTTGAAATTACAGGCCCTAGCTAAAATGTTGTCTAGCCCCCTTCAACAGGGTTCGGCTCCATCCTTGTCTGCAGTCATTCCTCCTCCGACTCCTCCCTTGAGTTTGGAGCTGGAGTTCGTTGGGGTTCGAATCATGGAACTGTCAGCACCGATATCTTCTCCTTCGGTTCCTTCAGCTCCGATCACTTCCTTGGTGGGATCTGGGCGCCGAGACTCCATTGTCGGCTCCGAGGGGGCGAGTGACATCTGACCCTTGTCCGACCCCATTCTCCCCCTCGGAGCTTTGGCGCAGGTGAGCTCGTCTCCTACATCGGCTTCAGAGCTGTCCCCCTTGGTGCGGAGAGGGATTCCAGTCTCTTCGGAACCGGAGCCTTCTCAGCATCCGAGCAGGGACGCCTTCGAGGTCATGAGGAGTGTGCTGGCCCCTGAGTCAGCCCCACGGATCATCACCTTCGGCTCCTCCCACTATGGTGCCTGTGCCTGCCTCTGCCCCTCCTCCAGATCCCAAGCATGAGGAACCAACGCTCCAGGGCACCCCTTTGGGTGTATCTTCCCCTTCCGAGGCCTCCCCTGATCATTCAGAGAAGCCACCTCGTAAGAGGAAATGCAAGAGGAAGCATGTTGACTCCCCTGAGTCTGTCACATCAGATACCAACTTAGAGGATTTGGAAGGGTCCCCGAGGTCCCCCTCTGAAGATGTCTCATTCTCAGACATCCTTGCGATGCTTAGGCAGAGGGGGAACTGGTCTACCCTTAGCCCTTCCGAGGATGAGTCTGTATTCATGGATGCGTTTGGATCCCGACCTTCCACCTCCTGGGTGTCTCTGCCTTTCGACCCACACATGTCTGTGGTGGCTCGGAAGGCGTGGTCAGCTCCAGACACACTGGAACCTACCCCTAGAAGACCTGCAAAATTCATAACTGCACCACAAGACAAACAGTTTTTGACCAAAGGTGTTCCCGTTGTTGTCATGGTTGTAGCGGCGGCCACAAAGAAGTAGTTGGCTGAAACTTCTTCATCTGTCCATCTCCCTAACAAAGAGTCCAGGATGATGGACAGATATGGGAAGTGGATGTTCGTTCAGTGACTTTCGCCATGAAGTCTCTGAATTAATTGTGCCACTTTACCCGTCTTCAAAGGGATCTCCTTAAAGAGCTTGGAGATGCCCTCCAAGATCCATCAGCTGAGGGGGCCCAGGCTAAGGCAGCCTCCCAGATGGCAACTCTTAATTCAGTGGTAAACTCCTCCATGAGGCTCATTTCTTATGCAGCCGATGGTGCGAGTAGAGCCGCAGGCACAGGCGTCGGCCTAAGGAGGCACGCTTGGATGCGGCTTTGTAACTTTGCGGAACCTTTCAGAGCGTCTTTCACCAACACCCCCTTTGATGGTTCCTCTCTCTTTGGATCACAGGTGAAGGACACCCTTACCAGGTGTGAGCAGGAAGGCAAGACTCTCTGCTGTGGGAGTCCGTTTTTCTACTCCTTCCAGACCATATCCCAAGGGTCAGAAGAGTGGAAAGATGTGGTTCCGGAAATCCCAGGGAGCCTTGCCAGACACACGTGGTGAGTTCCCATCCAGGGGCAGAGGAGGGAACAATAACGGATGCCGCCCTCATGGCAGAAGGGGTCTGCAAAACCAGGGCAGCAGAGAATCCTTCTCCATCAAGCCCTTCCAGCATCCCTGAAGGGTTGCCCGACTGCCCACCTGTGGAGGCAGTTGGGGAAAGATTATCACTGTATCCAAGAGCCTGGCAGGACATCACACAAGACAAATGGTTACAGTCTGTTATATCCAGAGGCTACAGAATTTCCTTTGTTCACACTCCCTTGTTGTTAAACAAGTCCCTCTCAGATGTTCCACCCAATCTAAGGGATCAAGCATTTCAAAAAGTTTAAAAACTGCTAAGAAAAAGGGCCATCCAGCAAGTCCCAGCAGACCAGCAAGGATCCGGAATTTACTCAAGGTTCTTTTTGGTACCAAAAAAGACAGGGGACTGGAGACCCATTCTGGATCTCAGCAGACTAAATAGGTCTGTACAAAGGATGAAATTTCGGATGGTCACGCTACAGTCCATTTTACCCCTTCTGGGTCAGGGCAATTGGATGTGCTCCATAGATCTTCAGGATGCGTACTACCACATCAAAATGGACAGGCGCTCCAGAAAATTCCTTCGCTTCCGGCTGGGAGCCAGCCATTATCAGTTCAGAGCTCTGCCCTTTGGTCTCACCACAGCCCCCAGGGTGTTCACCAAATGTATGAGAGTAGTTACCGCTCACCTGAGATGGCAAGGATTCCAGGTGTTTCCATATCTAGACGACTGGCTCCTCAACTGCTACCACCAGGCATCACCTTCTGCGAGCCAGAGACTACACTATCCAGACTTGCTCCAGACTAGGTATCACAATAAATTTCAAAAAATCTACATTGTCACCCTGTCAGTCTATCACCTTTATAGGCGCAAATTTAAATACAAAAGACAGGTCAGCCAGCCTTCCACCAGACAGGGTGTTAGTCATTCACCGACATGTACAGGTCTTGTTAGGATACAAGAGAATTCAAGCCAGGTTCGTCCTCCAAATCCTGGGTCTCATGGCAGCAGCGATCATACTCTTCCCTCTGGCTCGTTTTCACATGAGGATCCTCCAGTGGCTTCTTTTCACCCAATGGTCCTTCCAGCAGCTTCCCATGTCTCACATGATTATTATCACAGAAGCATGCAAAAAGCACCTTGCGTGGTGGATGGTCTCCACATCAGTGTCCCAGAGCAGACCATTTGTACTTCCCCCTCCAGTTGCTACGGTGACCACGGATGCCTCCCTGATCGGGGGGGGGGGGCATTATCAGGGCAGAACAGTCCAGGGTACCTGGCAACCTCAAGAGTACCATCTGCACATAAACGTCTTGGAGATGAGGGCTGTGCTTTTAGCGTTGCAAGCTCATCAGGGCTCTCTTCCTACCGGGACTATTGCAGTTCAAACGGACAATATGTCAGTCGTGTGGTACATCAACAAGCAGTGCGGAACCAGGTCCTACCCCCTATGTCGAGAAGCACTCAGACTCTGGCAGTGGGCGATCTCTTCCCAATGGTTTCCGACCGCAACACACATCCCTGGGAGATCCAACGTCATAGCAGACAGGCTGAGCAGAGCAATTCTCATGCCTCACGAGTGGTCTCCGAATCAGGTAGTGGCGGACCAAATCTTCCGCAAATGGTGACAGCCTTGCTGCGACCTCTTTGCCACCTCTCTTCAACAGCAAGTTCTTCTCTCTCCTTCCACTTCCGGGACATTCCCCCAGAGATGCTCTAGTCAACGATTGGCCTCAGGGACTTCTGTATGCATTCCCTCCCTTTCCCCTAATCCCCAAGCTGATACAGAAAGCTGACATATTGGTCTGCAAAATGATCCTCATTGCTTCTTACTGGCCTTGACAAATATGGTTCCCATTCCTGCATCATCATCTTCTCGAGCAGCCTTGGACTCTGGACCCAGCTCCAGACCTTCTGATGCATCAGTCGGGCGGACTGCACCATTCCCTACAATCTCTCCAGCTCACAGCTTGGTTGCTCCACTTCCAACCTTAGCCAGGCTTCCTGATATCTCTCACTCTGTGCGTGAAATCATTTTATCATCGCACAAGTCTACCAATAGAAAAAGTTACGCTAGTAAGTGGAAATGTTTTTCTTCCTGGGCATAGGCTAAGAGTATAGACCCCTTTTCAGCCCCTGTACACCACATCTTGGAATTTATTGCGGAACTCTTTCATGCTGGGTCCGCTTTCACTACAGTTAGTTCAGTTAGCTGCAATTTCAAATTTTCACACTGGCCTGTTGGCAAGTAATATAATGTCTCATAAGCTTTGCAAAGCTTTTCTCAAAGGGACCACTCTGCTCAGGCCCCCAGTGAGAGATCCTCCACCTCCGTGGGATCTGAATTTGATTCTAGCTTCTCTAATGTTGCCCCCCTTCGAACCTGCAGCTTCTTGTTCTTTGAAGTTTTTATCTTGGAAAACCCTCTTTCTGGTAGTGATTACTTCAGCCAGAAGAGTTTCGGAACTCCAGGCTCTTTGTATCCGTCCTCCGTACCTAGTGTTCCACAATGACAGGGTTGCTCTCAGGACTAATCCTTCCTTCCTAAGGTCTCTTCTGAGAATAACTTGAATCAGTCCATTGACCTTCCTGTGTTTTTTCCCCAACCACTCCAACAGGGCGGAATATAAGTTGCATCAGTTAGATGTTCACAGGCAACTGCGCTTTTATTTGCATAGGAATAAGGACATCAGAAAATCGAACCAGCTTTTCCTTTCTTATGCTGAGGGTAAACAAGGTCTACCAGTCTCAAAAGTAACCTTATCCAGGTGGTTGACTTCTATCATCACATTTATCTATCAGCTAAGGAATAAAGAATTGCCTGTTAAACCTAAAGGTCACTACACCAGAGCATTAGCCACTTCTGTGGCTTTTCAGGCTAGGTTGCCCATGGAATCTATTTGTGCAGCGGCCACGTGGGCCAACCCTCATACTTTCATTTCGCATTATAAGTTGGACATGGTTTCCAGGGGCAGAACTGATTTTGGTTCCACTGTTCTCAAGAGTTTGTTCCAATGAGCCACCCAGGATTTTAGGTGCTAGAGATGCTGTCCCAACCAGCAAGAATGAAGGTGAGATAGACAACTTAACATAGAAGTTATGTACCTTAGAAGTTATGTACCTATCATAATGTTCCATGTTAGTTGTCTCCTCTCGCCTTCTTTCTTGCTTCCCACCCTCCATCGCCCTATCCTAGTAGACCGAGAAGAGTTCTGTATGGTTTTTCACTGGCTGAGTCTTCTCTGGCTATTCCTCTCTACCTGGTAGAGTCTCTATGGTAGGGCCTATGTATTATAGGATAGGATTCTTTTCTTTTTATATAAAACAACTAGTAAACAAAAAGGCACTGAGGTAACATAACAGGTAACCTCACAAAACCTTTATTAATCCACAATTTGATGAATGAAGAAATAAAAAAACAGCAACTTGAACTGACTAAGCGATTTCACCCTCATGGATCATCTTCAGAGTCAGTTAACTTCAGTAAAAACAACCTTTAAATACAGCTATTAATTAGTGCTTGATTAATCAATGATGAAAAAGCAGGAGGGTAGTTAAATTAAACAATTATCCCCTAAAGTTCCTGTTCACCAAATCTTAAAGTCCTGCTCAACAATACCTTGTTTGCTAGAATCTCAAGTAAGTAATAGCTACCCAGAATAAATAAATAAACCAAAATAAAACATCATAAAAAGCAGTGCGTGCAGTAATAAACATTCCATATAAAACAAAAAACATATCTGTTAAAATATTTAAATTTACATAGTTTTATATTGTATACAAGCTGCCTTGTATCTTAAAATACATGCTAGGGATAGTGCATCATTGATACCAGGAGCATTGCTGGCATCAAGTCTCAGTTGCCAAAGACATTCCCTTATTTCCAACATGGTTTTAAAGTCCCCCCCAAAATCCTTTGTATATAGCCTGTCAATAACAAAAAAAAATAAACTTTTTAAAGTTTGAACAATGGTTCGTGTGTACATACAATGAATTAGTGGTTTTCTTGTTTTTTATGTCCCTGTAATGTTCTATTATTCTTTGTCTCAACATCCTGGTAGTCATACCTATATAGAACGCTGGGCAAGATAAACAAGTGGCAGCATAAATGACCATACTTGTTACAGTTGCAGTAACCAGGGCTCTTCAAAGTTCTCTTAAAATTACCTAGACAAACATAGGGACCGTCATTAATAAATTTACAGGCCTTGCAATTGCCACATTTGGCCATAGTAGCTGGTCTTTGTCCAAAGGATCTAGGGGTCTTCTCTAGTAGGTCTTTTAAATTTGAACCTCTACTATTAATAAAAGTGGGGCATTTACCAAGTATGTTGTGTAAGTCTGCAGGGATGAGGCTTTCCCAAGCACCGTAAATAACATCTTTAACTTCAGGTGCTAACCTGTTGTGTTGTAATACCATTCCTGTTGGCGTATTGTTTCTATCAGGCACATCTTTATGGTTGGTGACTTTGTCACATAACCTGTGTGTGTCATGCAAAATTGGAACAAAGTCAGTAGACCTTCTTCTAAATATTTCATGTTGAAGCGACAAAAGTATATCAATGGGATAACCTCTTTGGACAAATAAGTCCTTCAATATGTCCAGTTCAATTTTAAAGACATCATCCTCACTAATAATACGGGACAACCTGATCATTTGGCCCTTAACAACATTTCTCTTAACATAGGCAGGGTGACAACTACTATAATGTAGAAATGAATTGCTGTAAGTTTTCTTTCTGTATAATCTTGATTCTATTTTACCATTTTAGTATATAATTGTAAATCCAGATAATCAATACTCATCTTGCCAACCTTGTGTGTAAATTTTAAGAATGTTGTCGTGTTGTTCAAATATAAAATAAATTCTTCCAGTTCGTCAAGTGTGCCCTTCCAAAAAAGCAAAATGTCATCCAAAAATCTAAAATAGATAGGCATCTTAGCCTTATAATCAGATGTCAACACAAACTGGTCTTCCCATTCTGCTAAAACAAGGTTGGCATAAATGGGTGCACATTTAGCACCCATAGCCACCCCTGTGGACTGTCTGTAATACTCATCCCCAAAACCTACAAAATTGTTCTCCAGTACCATTTGCAACAGATCCACCAATAGGTCCTTCTTGGACCGGTGCAAGTTGGTATGTTTGTCCAAGCTCTTCCTAAACCAGTCGAGCCCACAATCATGGGGGATCACTGAAAGTAAATTGATAACATCAATAGTGACCAACAAAAAATCCCCCAGATCATCATGAGACAAAGTTCTGAGGCAGTCCAAACAGTGCCACGAATCTTTTAAGATATATGGCAACCTTTCCAGGATGTCCTTGGTCATAATGTCTATGTAGGAAGCTAGAGGTTCAGTTTTTGATCGTCTGGCTGCAACTATGGGTCTGAAAGGTGGGTTAACTAAATTTTTATGAATTTTGGGTATGCCAAAAATGGTGGGCATGACCGGGTGTTCTACCGATAAATATTTATATTCCTCAGCATCTATTATACCTTCACATAGCAACTCATAAAGCATCCAGTCTATTTTGGTGTACGCCTTCTGGACATCAAATTTAGAAGCTAACTCATATGTGTCGGAGTCGTTTAGAATGTTCTGCATCTGCGTTAAATAATCAGTGTTGGTCATAATAACCACTCCTCCACCTTTGTCCGGTTTCATAACCCTATAGTCCTTGTTAACAGAAAGTTCCTTTAAGCAAAATAATTCAGCAGATGTTATGTTGTTGTCGCATGTTATCTGTCTATTGTCAATAAGTCGCCTAATTTGTGTTGTACATAAACGTTCAAAAGCCAACACAGCAGTATGGTGTGGGGGTATAAGTGTGCTACTTCTTCTAATTGTAAATAATTGAGCTTCACTGTCAACCCTGTGTTTAGTACTAAAAAATACTTTTAAATTCAGTTTTCTTGTAAAGAGCTTTAAATTAATAAGAATCTTACTGATGTCATATTTGAAATCAGGGACAAAAGAAAAACCTTTTTTCAATAAGCTAAGATGACTATCTAAAATCTTCAAACTGGAAAAATTGTAAACAAAAAAGGAGTTGTCACCTAAAATAGTAGGACCCTCCTTAGTAATGTTAGCCAAAGGAGAATTTAACATACTGGTGGGAGAATGCTGACAAAAATCAGTAGATGAATCAAAACAAGATACAGGAGAATCAGTAGGTAAGAAAATACTGGGAATGTTATCAGTGTTGTCGTTCATCTGTTGCGCCAGTTGTTGGTGTTGTGGAAGGTGGGGTTCAAGTTCGAGTTGTTCCTCCTCTGTCGCCCATCCCTCCAATTGTTCCCTGTGTACCGTCCTGGTCCCTGAGGTGGTCTCTGAACCTCCTGATCTCGTGGGTTGTCTCGGTTCCTCAATCTGTCTGACCGTGTTAACGGAGGTTGGTTTTCTAAAAAAACCTCTTCTTCCTCCTCTATCCCAAAATGTATCTCATTGGTTACTCCCTCCTCCTCAGTTAACATTGTGTTTCTCCTTATGTCCCCATCGTGTTGGACATCCCTAGTCGTATTGGGTAAGGGGTAAGCTTTTTTCTCTTTATATTCAGTAGTATCCCTTAATAGCTTCTTTTGTTTTCTTTCCATACTTGTTTTAACATATCTGTCAAGTTCAGTTGTAATTCTATCTAATATACCTTTGTTGCTTTCAAAAAGCAAGTCATTGGTAATGCTCTGCTTGAGAATAATTAGTTCATTTTTTAAAACACTTAAGTCTGTTGTTGTTGTCGTCTCTAATGATAATTCTCATTAAGTCCATCCCAGTTCTATCAAAAAGTTCCAACATATTTTTGTATGCCTCAGTGTTTGCCTCAATTATCATAAATAAAAAAATATATCTCTATAGAGAGAAAAAAATATATATATATTAAAAAAATATGTAAAAAAGTATATGTAAAAAAATGACCTTTTCCTGTCCACTTTTAAATGTTTAACCACAGATCTAAATGGGTAATAGTGGTGAAAATGAACACCCTATTGGTTTTTTTTTTTACATTTTTTCAAGGGGTTACTTGGTATTGCTTTTGACTACATTAACTTATAATTTTTATAGAGCAGTTTCATCATTATTACAGTTTTGTCATGTCTTCATATAAATAACAGATTAGTGGATTTGTGATTTGGACTCGTGTACTTGTTAACAACACACTTGCTTTGAGATTTTTGAGATAGATATTGTTACACCCTGACGATACGAATTTAATATTATTATTTTTCAGTATTATTATTATTTTCTGATTTTATTTTATTTTCTACTTTATTTTATTAATACTATTGGTTCTTGTGGATTCAACCAATAGGGTGTTTATTTTCACCACTATTACCCATTCAGATCTGAGGTTAAACATTTAAAAGTGGACAGGAAAAGGTCATTTTTTTACATATACTTTTTTACATATTTTTTTATATATATATATTTTTTCTCTATAAATATATATTTTTTTATTTATGATGGAACACTTAATGATCCAATTTATGGAAATTTCTAGACAGATTATCCATTACTGCAGGCAAACAAGACTGCAGAACATAATATTCAAGATGTTAGTTTAACAGACACACAGGTGGAACTGTTTACTATGCATACACCACCAGTGTCCAATGCTGATAGACAAGTGAATACGGAGACACTTAGAGGGGAAAGGAACAATGCCCACCAGGGAGAGAATAATAACAGTAGAGGAAGAGTTGTTACTAACAACATTCCTACAGGACCAATGTTTGACATGGAGAACTTCTTGGTGCCCCCTGTATTAGGTGACTCTTTTAGATCAGAAAATCTTGGGACATTCAACTCACAGGTATTTAAATTTGAAAAGCTAGCTAAAAAATACAAATCGCTTCAGATGGACAATGTTTTTTAGAGCGTTCACTAGAACTTAACAAGGTACCCAAAGGTCTGAGAGTATACAGGATCCCTATGGGAATTGAGGCAAACACTGAGGCATACAAAAATATGTTGGAACTTTTTGATAGAACTGGGATGGACTTAATGAGAATGATCATTAGAGACAATAACAACAGATTAAGTGTTTTAAAAAATGAACTACTTATTCTCAAGCAGAGTATTACCAATAACTTGCTTTTTGAAAGTAACAAAGGTAGATTAGATAGAATTACAACTGAACTTGACAGATATGTTAAAACAAGTATGGAAAGAAAACAAAAGCAGCTATTAAGGGATACTACTGAATATAAAGAGAAAAAAGCTTACCCCTTACCCAATACGACTAGGGATGTCCAACACGATGGGGACATAAGGAGAAACACAATGTTAACTGAGGAGGAGGGAGTAACCAATGAGATACATTTTGGGATAGAGGAGGAAGAAGAGGTTTTTTTAGAAAACCAACCTCCGTTAACACAGTCAGACAGATTGAGGAACCGAGACAACCCACGAGATCAGGAGGTTCAGAGACCACCTCAGGGACCAGGACGGTACACAGGGAACAATTGGAGGGATGGGTGACAGAGGAGGAACAACTCGAACTTGAGCCCCACCTTCCACAACACCAACAACTGGTGCAACAGATGAACGACAACACTGATAACACTCCCAGTATTTTCTTACCTACTGATTCTCCTGTATCTTGTTTTGATTCATCTACTGATTTTTGTCAGCATTCTCCCACCAGTATGTTAAATTCTCCTTTGGCTAACATTGCTAAGGAGGGTCCTACTATTTTAGGTGACAACTCCTTTTTTGTTTACAATTTTTCCAGTTTGAAGATTTTAGACAGTCATCTTAGCTTATTGAAAAAAGGTTTTTCTTTTGTCCCTGATTTCAAATATGACATCAGTAAGATTCTTATTAATTTAAAGCTCTTTACAAGAAAACTGAATTTAAAAGTATTTTTTAGTACTAAACACAGGGTTGACAGTGAAGCTCAATTATTTACAATTAGAAGAAGTAGCGCATTTATACCCCCACACCATCCTGCTGTGTTGGCTTTTGAACGTTTATGTACAACACAAAATAGGCGACTTCTTGACAGTAGACAGATAACATATGACAACAACATAACATCTGCAGAATTATTTTGCTTAAAGGAACTTTCTGTTAACAAGGACTATAGGGTTATGAAACCGGACAAAGGTGGAGGAGTGGTTATTATGACCAACACTGATTATTTAATGCAGATGCAGAACATTCTAAACGACTCCGACACATATGAGTTAGCTTCTAAATTTGATGTCCAGAAGGCGTACACCAAAATAGACTGGATGCTTTATGAGTTGCTATGTGAAGGTATAATAGATGCTGAGGAATATAAATATTTATCGGTAGAACACCCGGTCATGCCCACCATTTTTGGCATACCCAAAATTCATAAAAATTTAGTTAACCCACCTTTTAGACCCATAGTTGCAGCCAGACGATCAAAAACTGAACCTCTAGCTTCCTACATAGACTTTATGACCAAGGACATCCTGGAAAGGTTGCCATATATCTTAAAAGATTCGTGGCACTGTTTAGACTGCCTCAGAACTTTGTCTCATGATGATCTGGGGGATTTTTTGTTGGTCACTATTGATGATATCAATTTATTTTCAGTGATCCCCCATGATTGTGGGCTCGACTGGTTTAGGAAGAGCTTGGACAAACATACCAACTTGCACCGGACCAAGAAGGACCTATTGGTGGATCTGTTGCAAATGATACTGGAGAACAATTTTGTAGGTTTTGAGGATGAGTATTACAGACAGTCCACAGGGGTGGCTATGGGTGCTAAATGTGCACCCATTTATGCCAACCTTGTTTTAGCAGAATGGGAAGACCAGTTTGTGTTGACATCTGATTATAAGGCTAAGATGCCTAGATTTTTGAATGACATTTTGCTTTTTTGGAAGGGCACACTTGACGAACTGGAAGAATTTATTTTATATTTGAACAACACGACAACATTCTTAAAATTTACACACAAGGTTGGCAAGATGAGTATTGATTATCTGGATTTACAATTATATACTAAAAATGGTAAAATAGAATCAAGATTATACAGAAAGAAAACTTACAGCAATTCATTTCTACATTATAGTAGTTGTCACCCTGCCTATGTTAAGAGAAATGTTGTTAAGGGCCAAATGATCAGGTTGTCTCGTATTATTAGTGAGGATGATGTCTTTAAAATTGAACTGGACATATTGAAGGACTTATTTGTCCAAACAGGTTATCCCATTGATATACTTTTGTCGCTTCAACATGAAATATTTAGAAGAAGGTCTACTGACTTTGTTACAATTTTGCATGACACACACAGGTTATGTGACAGTCACCAACCATAAAGATGTGCCTGATGTAATACCATTCCTGTTGGTGTATTGTTTCTAACACAATAGGTTAGCACCTGAAGTTAAAGATGTTATTTATGGTGCTTGGGAAAGCCTCATCCCTGCAGACTTGCACAACATACTTGGTAAATGTCCCACTTTTATTAATAGTAGAGGTTCAAATTTAAAAGACCTACTAGAGAAGACCCCTAGATCCTTTGGACAAAGACCAGCTACTGTGGCCAAATGTGGCAATTGCAAGGCCTGTAAATGTATTAATGACGGTCCCTATGTTTGTCTAGGTAATTTTAAGAGAACTTTGAAGAGCCCTGGTTACTGCAACTGTAACACAAGTATGGTCATTTATGCTGCCACTTGTTTATCTTGCCCAGCGTTCTATATAGGTATGACTACCAGGAAGTTGAGACAAAGAATATTAGAACATTACAGGGACATAAAAAACAAGAAAACCACTAATTCATTGTATGTACACACGAACCATTGTTCAAACTTTAAAAAGTTTATTTTTTTTGTTATTGACAGGCTATATACAAAGGATTTTGGGGGGACTTTAAAACCATGTTGGAAATAAGGGAATGTCTTTGGCAGCTGAGACTTGATGCCAGCAATGCTCCTGGTGTCAATGATGCACTATCCCTAGCATGTATTTTAAGATACAAGGCAGCTTGTATATAATATAAAACTATGTAAATTTAAATATTTAACAGATATGCTTTTTGTTTTATATGGAATGTTTATTACTGCACACACTGCTTTTTATGATGTTTTATTTTGGTTTATTTATTTATTCTGGGTAGCTGTTACTTGAGATTCTAGCAAACAAGGTATTGTTGAGCAGGACTTTAAGATTTGGTGAACAGGAACTTTAGGGGATAATTGTTTAATTTAACTACCCTCATGCTTTTTCATCATTGATTAATCAAGCACTAATTAATAGCTGTATTTCAAGGTTGTTTTTACTGAAGTTAACCGACTCTGAAGATGCCCATGAGGGTGAAAGCGCTTAGTCAGTTCAAGTTGCTGTTTTTTTATTTCTTCATTCATCAAATTGCGGATTAATAAAGGTTTTGTGAGGTTACCTGTTATGTTACCTTAGTGCCTTTTTGTTTACTAGTTCTTTTCTTTTTATGTCTGCAGTTAGATTTACCAAACGAGATCTGGGTATCTAGCGACAGGCATCATGAGATATGGGGAGGTCTCAAGCCAGTAAACAGCTCTCGAGCTTTAGAAGATGGCCGAGTCGGAGCTGAGAATCGGCTCCGAACCCAACCAGCAAGAAAGAAGGCGAGAGGAGACAACTAACGTGGAACATTATGGTAGGTACATAACTTATTTTTCCTATCATACCTTGCCTACGCCTGGAGTTCCTATGGTGGGCAGAGGCCTGCCACCAAAACAAGTGACTGCCATTCACACTTCCCCCTGCCGCCCAAACCCTAACTACAGACACATCAGACTCTGCTTGGGGGGCTCACCTGGCAGGGAAGTGCATTCAGGTCAAATGGAACCCAAATCAAATGCACCTACATATCAATCAAAAATAAATCTTAGCTGTACAGAAAGCTCTGACAGCCTTCAAGGACTACATTCTTCCAGGACAGCTAATGGTAAAGATGGACAACACCACAGTTATGTGGTACATAAACAAGCGGGGAGGTACACATTCCTACCCCCTCTGCAGACTAGCCATGGGATTGTGGAACACGGCCTTGAGCAACCAAGTGTAACTACAAGCTCAATTCCTGCCAGGAAAACTGAATACACTGGCAGACGGACTAAGAAGAAATCTCATAGACCCACACGAGTGGAAACTGGAACCACGGATTTTCAACATGTTGACAAGCAAATGGGGGAGCCCAGACCTAGATCTATTTGCCTCCCCCCAGAACTACCAGTTGAACAAATTTTGCGCAAGGACTCACCACAAAAAAGCCTGGAAAGTGGATGCTCTGCCCTTCAGCTGGAAAAACCTATCAGTCTACACCTTTCTCCATCTGCCTGTGCTCTCCAGTGTTCTGCTAAAAGTCGAACAAGACAATCCAAGAATGATTTTGATTGCTCCAGACTGGTCACGCCAACACTGGTACCCACTCCTGCACAATTTTTCACAAATATCTCCATGGCACCTGCCTCAGACACCTTCCTTCTGTCTCAGCAAGAGAACCAAATTCTGCACCCTCAGCTCCCAACATTGAACCTTGCAGCTTGGTTAATCGCTTAAATTCACCTTTAGCATCCCTCAGCAAACCTGTGATGGATGTCATCTTGGAGGCGAGAAGACCTAGTACTAGAAAATCTTATGCTGACAAATGGAAAAGATTCTGTGCCTGGAACCAATCTTTAGGGATGAGCACAGCAGCACCCAATTTACCTCAGATTTTGCAGTACTTAACTGAGATGCTTCACAAGGGCCTGTCTTTTTCTTCTATTAAAATCCATGCTTCAGCAATTTCAGCTCACTGTAACATAGAACCACCCCTCTTTTCTTACCCCTGCTCAAGCAGTATCTCAGAGGGGCAAAGAACTTGAGACCACCCAGGAGAGCTCCTACCCCTGCCTGGGACCTTAACTTTGTTTTGGGAGAAGCTCACTTTCCCTCCTTTCGAGCCAGCTACCTGCAGACTTAAAATTTCTTTCTTGGAAAACAGCCTTCCTTTTAGCAATCACTTCAGCTAGAAGGATATCTGAATTACAGGCCCTTATGGCAGTGGAGCCTTTCATCATCTTTCATGAGGACAGGGCATCAATGAGGACCAATCCATCTTTCATGCCCAAGGTGGTTTCCAGTGTGGCTCTTAACCAGTCCATTCATTTGCCAACCTTCTATTCCAATCCACAGAACAAAGGGGAACAGATTCTGCATTCCATGGACGTGCACAGACAACTTAGATTCTACTTGGACGGAACTAAATTTCGAAGAAATTCTGAACAATTGCTAGTGGCATTTGCTGCTGGGGCAGAGGGGAAGGCTATTTCAAAACCATTTCTAAATGGATAAGCCATTGCATTCATTTCTGCTGTAGATACCATGGGAAACCTATCCCCCAGGGGATCAAATCTCATTCCACCAAGGCTGCATCTACTTCTGCAGCCTTTCTTAGAGGTGTTCCTACCAGGGATATTCTAGAAGCTGCTACCTGGAGTTCTGTACGTACTTTCACGAAGCATTATCATTTACCAACTTTCTCTAAATCCATAGCTTGCTTTGCCACTGCTGTCTTGCAGGGCCTTATAGCTGGTCCTAATGCTGCATAAATCCATCTTCCCAATCATAGCTTTGGGAATCTACCCAAATGTAATGACTGTAACAGTGAAACACAAAGAACGTAGTACAGTTGTGTACACTTACCATAAATGTAGATGTTCGAGTGTATTCACTGTTGCAGTCCTGGTTACCCTCCCACCAGCCCCCTATTTTTTTTTCTGACTATACCTCTACTTTCTTTTACTATGCTTAAATCCTTTTTGGTGTATTTGCTTTTGGTTGGCGGTATATTTTTGTGTTTTAATTTTATTTGCTCCCCATTTGGGGGGCACCTAACATCTGGGGCAAGAAAAACTGATGTAATGGCGTCGGCTGCATGTTTTATACCCCTGATGACCTGACGTCAAGTAAGAAGGGACAGCAACCGACGCAGGACCCAAGACTTTGTTAAATCAGGCCGACTGAGGGCAACTTGCCATCAGATTACCCAAATGTAATGACTGCAACAGTGAATACACTCGAACATCTACATTTATGGTAAGTGTACACAGCTGTGCTTTCCGAGGGTCTGAACAGAGACCCACAGGTTAATGAAGAATGAAAATAAACACAGATGAAATGTTATGGTAAGAACATAACTTTTTTTCTCAGTGGTCAAAATTATTTTTTCCTCATTATAGGAGTCTGCTGACTGAGAAAATTCCTCTCCGTCTTCAGTCCTCACATAGTTATTTCTTTTTTTTAGAAGCAATGAACTTTGTAGGAGATTTTCCTTAGTTTGTCTGTAGAGAATCTCTCATCTCCAGGTAAAATGTGTAGAAGAATGAGTCCATCAGACACTGAATAGAAAGTTTTGCAATTTTTTGATACTTTTCAAGATGTTTTAAAAAACTAAAAGCGTCCAGAAACTCTGTAGTAAAGAATGCTAGCAAGAAGTATAAATCTTTGTGTAGCTCAGATTTAGTTGGTTTTCATAAGAAATTTGCTGTTATTGCTTTATCGGCACCTAATTAAAATAGTATTGTCCCAGTTGCAGCAATACCATGTGACAAGGATTTAAGGTTAACTGATAAGTGTGTGCGGGTGTTACATTAATTAGCACATATGGTTTTGTACAAATTCCATTTTAGAGCAAATTTAAGACAACTTAAAGTCGTCATCACATGACAGTAATGCTAACCGATGATAAAAGCTGGTGGCTACAGTTGGCAAAATAGGAATTCATGTAAGAGATTATGCTTATGACGCTGTAGGTGCTACATAGAAATGTGCTGTGTGTGGTAGTTTTCAGAAGGTTGGCATGACTCAGTCTTTTTACCTTGTTCACCTTCCTCATCTACAGGTAAGCAGATTCAGTCATCTTTCCTTGTGCCAACAAGTAACATTTAAATATGTTTCACAGACCATGCATCTGGCTGTGTAGTAACATTTCTCAAATTCTGCAGTGCAGACTCCACATCAGATTCATCAAGTATTAGTTTATTAATGTGCTACATTTAGAAAAACCTGGTACTTGGGTTCTTTCCAGTTGAAGGAGTTAAGGGTTCTGCCCTGGGATGTCCTTCATGGATGCATCTGCAGTCATAACAAGTGGGTTGTCCTGTCGTCAGGCAGCCCTGCAGTCGGCCGGATTCCAAAGTCCGGGTCCGGCTTCGGCTGATGTCGCACTCCACCCGACGTCATCTCTGCTGGTCTTCGGGTATAAAAGCATCAGCCGACGCCATTTTCCTCAGTCTTTCTTGCCGCGTGGCGCCCGAAGCAGAAGCTGTTCGCAAGTGCCGGTCGGTCGGATCCAGAGATTACTTCTACCGAATACTACTTCGAAGACTTCTAAAGCTAAGTACCCCGTTGGGGACTCTTTCTTGCCTCAGCCGATGTCAGAAAAAGTTAACAATTGTTTAACCTGTGGGAAACAAATACCTCATAAAGATTTCCACTCTTACTGTCTGCCTTGTTTAGGCCCAGCCCACGACGTAGCAGCCTGTTCGCCTGTGCCTCTTTCAACCGACGAACGCTTAGGCGTCGGTCGGAGTTTGCAGAACAGTTTTTCGGTACTGATTTTGCGTACATTATGCCGTCGGATCCTCCGACTACCCCCAAAAACGCAAAGATAAAGACCGACACTCGCGGTCCGCGGTTTCGGGCGAAAACACGGCAAAGCAAACATGAGTGTCTCGGTTTCGGCGAAACCGAGAAAACTGCTCAAAGTACAGCTGAACCTATTCTTACAACTGAGGCCCCTGCTACAATTCTTGAATCGACCTCAGAAATTTTACCCACTACGGTGGTTGACTTATCAGACACCATCCCTTGGATGTCTCTACCCCAGCACGTGGTGCTGCTAGGCCTCCAGCAGCCATGTCCATTAAGGCCTTCGCCAGGGCTAAAGCAGCCAAGACTACTAAATCAGTGCCTGTTAAACCCCCTCATCCAGGCCCTCTTCTAGTTCTCAAATGCTTTCTTTGGCAGAAGATTTAATTTCTTTAATTAGAGGATCTCAATCTCACCCAGACAGGGCCTCTCAGCCCCAGAGAAGAGACCTAGGGCAGAGACCCCTGAGCCAGTGTCTTCTGATGATTCTGCTCATGAATCAGACATAACTGACCAGCCTGAGGCTCCCTTTTCCAATTTGAAGATTCTGATGCTGAAGAATCCATTCCAGCTGCTTCCCCACCAGAAGAATTCTCCTTTGGAGAAACCTTGCATGCCATGCGAGAACAGTTCCAATGGCAGCAACAGGATTTTTCAGACTCCAGAAAAGACTTAGGACTTTTCTGCACCTACCACAGCACAGGCCCTTAGCTATACCTCCTGTTCTCTCTGTGGTGGATGATGCTTTCAATGATGTTTGCTCCGCTCCAGATTCTTTACCCCAGCCCCTGCCAAACCAGACAGATTTTACAGGGTGCCAGATACTCATCACCACCTTTACAAGGCTCCTCTTGCAGACCCAGAAACTATATCCCAGGGTCCCAAGGCAGTAGCCGCAACCACAGCTAAAACCCTATTCCTTCTGAAAGGGAAGCAAGGTCACTAGACAGATGGGGTAAAAGGTCTACACTTCAGCTACTCTCTCAGCTAGAGCTTTAAACTGTCAGTTTCACATGATACAATACCAAGAGTTTATGCTTGATCAGTTAACTAAAAGCTAACTACTGATGAATCTCTTGATAAGAAATATGTATTAGAGATGGTAAATAACATACAACAGGTTAGCAACCATTCCTTAAAATGTGGCTATGATGCACTGGAGGCTTCATTTAGATCAGCCATGACAGGCACAGTGATAAGAAGACATGCATGGCTAAAGGAACAAGCTTTACCGGATCATGTTAAAGCTAAGTTGCTAGATGCTCCTATGGACAAGACAAGTTTGTTTGGTACACCTGCCCAGCAGGTTATGAAGAAAATGGAAGAAAAGGCAAAATCTGTTCAAACTGTTAAAGATTTCCTGCAGGTCCAACCCCAAGGTTTAGCAGGAACTGGCCTGCCAAAATTGGTCCTTTCCTGACTCCGCAAAATTTCAAAGGGCAGGAATAGGCGTTCCAGAGGCAGAAACCAATCCAGAGGAGGTGCTTACAGAGGGCGACAGTGGCAAGGTAACAACAGAGGCACAGACACAGCCACTGCCACTACATCAGCACAACCACAGTGACTTAATCCTAAATCCGCCTACCAGGGAACAAATAGCAGCTCCTCTAGGCGGAAAGTTAACCTTATTTTCAAAGAACTGGCACTACATAACAAAAGACAAGTGGATTTTACAAACCATAGATCAAGGTTACCGGTTTCACTTCCACACTTTACCAGTCAAAAGAGGAATGCCAAATCTACCTCCAAATCAAAAAACAGAGGCTCTACTCCAGATAATGGAGTTAGCAAACATGAGAGCTGTGGAAAGAGTGCCAACAGCAGAACAAGGAAAGGGGTTCTACTCCAGACTATTCCTAGTTCCAAGAAAGGAAAAAAGTTGGAGACCAATTCTCGACCTGGCCACCTTAAATACATACATCATTGTCCCAAAATTCAAAATGCTGACCCTACAGCAACTTCTTCCCATGCTGGGCAAGGAGTCTTGGCTGGTAACTCTAGATCTCAAGGAGGCATACCTGCACGTCCCAATTCGACCAATCTGCAGAAGATACCTCAGATTTCTTGCAGGATCAGAGCACTATCAATTCTCAGCATTGCCCTTTGGCTTATCTACTGCGCCCAGAGTATTCACAAAATGCCTGGCATCAGTAATCGCCCATTGCAGACTACAGGGAATTCAAATTTACCCATACCTGGACGACTGCCTGCTACAAGGGACAACAAAAGCAAGCTGACAACAGATTTACAAAGGGTCATTTACTTGCTACAAGGACTGGGATACACAGTCAATTTACAAAAGTCAAGGCTGATACCATCCCAAACAAGGACATTCTTGGGCTGAATTGGACACAGTACAACAAATGGCATTCCTGACTACAGAAAAACAAAAGAACTTCCTCTTTACTTCTTGGCACTAACAAAACTGAACAAGTTAACAGCAAGAAAAGTACTGCAGGCCTTGGGCTTCATGGCATCATGCATAATCTTGGTCCCATTTGCCAGACTACATATGAGGAAACTACAGTGGTACCTAAAGAATTTATGGTCCCAACACAGACACAGTCTAGAAACAGAAATCCCACTAATTCCATGCTTAAAACAGGAGTTCCTATGGTGGGCTCAGGCATGCCAGTCAAACCCAGGCCTGCCCTTCCGCAGATG
This sequence comes from Protopterus annectens, assembly GCF_019279795.1. Classification (NCBI taxonomy): domain Eukaryota; kingdom Metazoa; phylum Chordata; order Ceratodontiformes; family Protopteridae; genus Protopterus; species Protopterus annectens. The sequence continues at coordinate 926,325,112 of NC_056737.1, read as the reverse complement.
TCAACCAAGCCAGACCATCACAACAGACGCTTCAGATCTAGGATGGGGGCCCACATGCTGGACAAATGCGTGCAAGGATTGTGGACACAGGATCAAATTCACCTGCACATCAATCTAAAAGAAATGCTGGCAGTAAAACTGGCAATCCAAAAGTTCAAACCTTTCCTCAAAGAGGGCCAGTTGATGATAAGGACAGACAACACCACAGTCATGTGGTACATCAACAAACAGGGAGGCACTCATTCATACCCCTATGCAGAATGACCTTGGAGCTGTGGACCCTGGCACTCAGCTACAACATTCAGTTACAGGCAATATTTGTACCGGGAAAGACAATACTCTAGCAGACATACTAAGCAGAACCACGGATGCCCACGAATGGAAGCTGCACCCGGACATCTTCAAGACCATCTCAAAGAAATGGGGAATGCCACAGATAGACCTATTCGCATCACCTCTCAATCACCAGCTCGAAAAATTCTGCACGAGGACATTCCACCCACTAGCATGGAAAGTGGACTCACTCTCCTTCAACTGGAAAGGCCTAACAGCATATGCATTTCCTCCTCTTCCTCTGATACACAAGGTACTACTAAAAATCAAGGAAGAACGTCCAAGGATAATCCTGATAGCCCCAAACTGGCCAAGACAACACTGGTACCCACTACTGAAGAGCATGTCTCGAACAACATGTGGCCAATACCCTGATGCCTTTGATGTTAACTCAGAACAACTACAGCATCATACATCCAAACCTAAAACGCTGCAACTGACTGCATGGAACATCACATAGCAGCAGCTAATCCAGAACTTTCCCAAAGAGTTAAAGACATTATTCTTGAAGCACGCAGACCTTCAACAAGAAAGAACTATGCTGGAAAATGGAAAAGGTTTGTCATTTGGAGTACCGAAGAGGAAAAGATGTGTCAAACATAGATATGCCTAACATTCTGGAGTATCTGGCCGAACTTCTTCATTCAGGCCTGTCCTACTCCTCCATCAAGATACATGCATCAGCTATTTCAGCAGAATACAGCTTTGATCCTCCTGTTTTTTCGCACCCTTTGCTCAGGCAGTTCCTCAGAGGAATCAAGAATGTAAAACCTCCCAGGAAACCACCATTACCAGCTTGGGACTTAAACTTTGTGCTAGAAAAGTTGACACTAGCACCTTTTGAACCAGCAGCAACAGCAGACCTACAACACCTGTCATGGAAAACTGCTTTCCTACTGGCAATTACTTCAGCAAGGAGGGTTTCAGAACTACAGGCCTTAATGGCAGTGCAACCCTTCCTAATCTTCCACCAAGATAGAGTGTCCTTGAGGACTAATCCTACATTTATGCCTAAGGTGGTATCCAGAGTATCTTTAAACCAGGCAATCCACCTACCTTCCTTCTTTCCCAACCCACAAAACAGAGGGAAAGAATACTGCATACCTTGGATGTACATAGACAGCTACGCTACTACTTGGACAGAACAAAAATAGCAGAAAGACTGACCAACTTTTGTAGCCTATGCAACAGGAAGGGAAGGAAAAGCTATTTCCAAACAGACAATCTCCAAATGGATAGGAAATTGCATACGATACTGTTACTCCTTCCATGGAAAACCAATTCCACAGAACATAAGACCTCATTCTACAAGGGCAACAGCCACTACCACAGCCTTCTTACGAGGAGTGGCAACCAAAGACATTATTGAGGCGGCTACTTGGACCTCCGTGCATACATTTGCCAAGCATTATAATTTGCCTCTTTATTCCAGATCCCGAGCAGGGTTTGCCACTGCTGTACTGCAAGGGATCTTAAACACACCATAATCTACCTTTATCCTCCTCCCTAGTTGGCTATGGTATTCTACCCACTTGTTATGACTGCAGATGCATCCATGAAGGACATAGTACAGTTTTGTACCTACCATAAATGTAGATGTCCGAACTGGATAGCATCTGCAGTCAGGATTACCCTCCCTCCTTCCCCTCTGTGGTACTCCTAGGGTGTTTACCCTCCTAATAGCTAGCTGTTGGGGGGGAGTCTTTTATGGTGTATTTGTTTGTATATATGTACATATATGCTTATTGTTGTGTTTACCTCTATCTATTTGGAAACATTGGCATCTATCCAAATTTTACCCTGCAAGAGGGCTACTGGCATCTGGGGCAAGAAACACTGAGGAAAATGGCGTCGGCTGATGCTTTTATACCCGAAGACCAGCAGAGATGACGTCGGGTGGAGTGCGACATCAGCCGAAGCCGGACCCGGACTTTGGAATCCGGCCGACTGCAGGGCTGCCTGACGACAGGACAACCCACTTGTTATGACTGCAGATGCTATCCAGTTCGGACATCTACATTTATGGTAGGTACAAAACTGTACTTTTTTCTAGTTGACAAAAAGGAAGTATAGAAACCCCAACAAAATGAATGTATCATCCTGATGAGCATCCTTGCTATCTGTGCTAAGTTAAATATTGATGTATAACCACAGTGTCATGACATTCCTGGTATATACCATTTCTAACTAATGGAAAAAGACACCATCTTAAAGGATTTTTCAAATCAGTTGTATGATGCCTTGAATAGTCTCCTTGTGTCAGTCAATTGGGACTGTACATTAGACCTCACCATATACACAACCTATTAAATAATTTATGGCCTTCTACAAACTGTAAGTAACTACATTGATAAATTCTTCCCTGTCGGGTATCAATATAGTAGAAAATTGTACAGTAAACCTGAGTGACGGTGTTACAAAAATTGACAAATTATTAAACCAGCTTCAAAGCTAGGGTTAACTTCATCCAAAAAGAACTTGAAACAATTAAAAGAAGCAAAGTTTCATTTAAGGTAAAATGTGATAGCCATCCTGAATGAAAAGGGGAAGAAACCATGTAGTGTGCTCAAAGTGGTGTCTCCACAGAAGAGCTAACCAAATATTCCTCGTTCATGTCTGCAGCAGGTTTCTGCCTGAAATTACATTAGAATTAAGCACCTCCGCCCTCAGGTCACAATTACCACGTCCACGGCCTAGATGACATACCCGAAAGAGTAATCTATGTACTAGAAATAACCTGGTATAATCCGTTACAATAATTCTTAACAAAGCAGCAAACATTGTATCTGTCCTTGGTATCTGAAAACAGGTTTTTATGGTCCCAGTTAGCAATGGAGGGCCTCCCTCAGGCCTCCATAATTGCAGACCAGTCAGCCTTAGTCATATTATACGAGATGGTGAGGAAACTTTATCATGGAACATATTCAGACAGACATGTAAAATTTTCTCTGTGACATAACCCAGTAAGGTTGTGTCAGTTATAGATCCTGTTTTTCTTAATATTGTATTTTTTTCTTTGTATGTAATCAGTGACCTGGATGTGGGTTTGTGTGTTCATGTCTCTTGCTTTAAGTTGTCCAAAGCATTTAACACTATACCCCATGATGAAATCAACTCAGGAGTCTGAAGGTAATTTGAAGCCGTAATAACTTGGGTCCAAACTTTAGATGTTATGTGATCCTATCTCGCCTACATTCTGACTGATGGGTTCGGAGCCGATCCCTCGGCTCCGACTCGGCACGCTTATGCCAAAGAGCGAAGTCTCTTATTGGCTGAGCTTACTATATCCCAGGATGCACCACTACCAGTCCCCCAGATCTCGTTTGCCGCTAACCTGCGAAGACGTGGTCTCGAGCTGGCTGAGCTGAGTAGTTATTTAACTAACTTTTTCTGTCAGTTTTTTGCTGTTTTTGCCTCAAAAGCTGTTTTAACGGCTATTCTTCTCATTGTTGTGTGATTGGTTGGATTTGTTGAAGACTTTTGTTGTGTGATTGGGTTGAGTTTGGTAGGCCCCCTTCATCTAGGGCCTTCCCGGTCAGTCAACCCTACTATAACTTACATATAGAGCAAAAGGCTTTAAATATTTTTGTAGCTCTGTTTGTTCTTACAGGGTTTTCAAAGTTCCCTGTCATTGGCGCTTTTAAGCGATAACTGTTAGCCTATACTTAAGGGTGTCATCAGTAAGTCAGTAAATTGTATTTTTCCTGTCAGATTACTGAAATTCTCTTTCCATAATGTCTCAGAATCCTAGGCCTTGGGTTTTAAAAATGTACGAAATGTAGTTTCAAAATGTCCATCACGGACGATCACTCGCTCTGTGTGTATTGTTTAGGTGCAAAACACTTACAGGAGTCATGCAGCGTATGTCATGCTTTTCCTCAAGGGTCCTCCAGGAGAGGAAAAATAAATTGATTCTTAAGGGTTAATTAAACCTTCTTTGAAGAAGCCTTGGCATCCTCTCCTTCCCGGCTAAAAGAAAGGGCGGTTCCGACCAGTCCGTCGGATCCGACCGCTAAGAGACATAGGCAGGCCTCTCCTTGCTCCAAGGACTTCAGAGCCGAGGTCGAACGTCTGCCTAGATGCCACCAGTATCGACTCCTCTGGCTTCGAGCCGATGGCTGGGGCATCGAGGCGGGTCACCTTCGGCTCCACTGGTCTCGGAGCCGACAAGGTCGCTCAGACACTTCCTCCTCGGCGAAGTCCACCTCGGCACCGATGGAATCTGGTGTGTGTATTCCTTCGCGCCGATACTCATCGAGTCACCTCGAGCCGGTCCCCTAGCCCTTTGGGGCCGTTGGAGAGGCCGTCTCGAACCCGTTCTGTTTCCTCTCAGTCTTGAGGATGTCAGATTCTGATATAGACAGGGTGCTCCAAAGACTGTTCCAGTCCCCAGTCTTCCAAAAATTTGTTTGGTTCCGACCCAGTTGGCTTGAGCCGATGACCCTGGCCCACCCATTGCCATTCCTCCTCCGACTGCTTGCTCCGTCGAGCAGGTGCTGTTGGAGCCGGTGGAGATCTTAGGGTCGGCTCCGACCCTTACTCCAACCCGGCCTTCGGGTCCGAGTTTGGTACGCTGGACTTCTTGGCTGGACCCGGGGTGATGTTTGGGACCTATGCTTTCGGTTCCGAGCCTCCCCTCGGTGCTTCGCTGCGGGACTTCCGTCGGCTATCACGGCTCGGGGACCGGACACTCCCAGGATTCTGGGGTCCGGCTTTCAGAGCCATGAGGAGTGCCTTGGCCAAGTCCTCTTGCCATCTCTCCGGCTTTACCAGCACCTTCCTGGGTGTGGAGACTGGGTCTTTGGCAGTTCCCTGTCCGTAGTCAGCGGAGCCCCGGGGCCTGAGGTTACCCCATTGGGGTTCCCTCCTCCTGAGGGTTCTTGAGTTGTCTTGGAGGAACCCCAAGGAAGAGATCGTGCAAGAGGAAGCACGTGGACTCCCGAGTCTATTACATCAGACACTGATCTTGATGATGCAGAGGGGTCCCCGAAGTCATCCTCGGATGATGTCTCATTTGCAGACATCTTAGAGATCCTCAAACAACGAGGCGGCTGGATATCCAAACCCCCCTCTGCTGATGAGTCAGTGCTCCTCAAGGCCTTTGGGGCTCAGCCCTCCGCCTCCTGGGTGTCTCCGCCCTTTGACGAGCTTCTGGATTTAGTTTGTCGAAGGGCGTGGGAACATCCAGATACCGTGGAACCAGTCCCCTCTCGTCCAAATAAATTTTTGTCTGCTCCCCGAGAAGGAGTTCCTCACTAAAGGCGTGGCTGTAGATGCCATGGTGGTGGCATCTGCTACACAACAGGACGTGGCAGAGGCTTCAACGTCCGTCCATCCTCCTAATAAGGAGTCTAGGAGTATGGACAGGTGCAGGAAGCGCACCCTGACTTCAGCGGCCTTTACTTTAAGGTCTCTGAATTATTTGGCACATTTTACCAGGCTTCAGAGGGATCTGGTCAAGGAGTTGTCAGATTCCCTCTCGGTAACCTACCTGAGCAGCTAGCCCAGTCGGTTAGCTCTCAGTTGGCTATCCTTCGTCAATTTCTAACTCGTCCATGAGGCTCATTTCCTATGCGGCCGAAGGCGGTAGAGCGGCAGGCACAGGCGTGGCTCTCGTGACAAGCCTGGCTCCGCTTGTGTCAGTTTCATGGAGGCCTTCAAGTCTTCCTTCGCCGACGCTCCCTTTGATGGGTCCTCATTGTTTGGACCCAAGGTTAAAGACACCCTTACCGCTGTGAGCAAGAGGGAAAAACTTTATCTGCCGTAGGTGCCCGTTATTCCACTCCCTTCGGCCTTACCCCAAGGCTAAAGGAGAGGGAAAATGTGGTTCCGCAAATCTCGCAAGTTTTTCTCCCAACAGCAGGAAGATTCCCCTTCCAGAGGCAGAGGACGGGGAAATTTTTCAGGGAGACGCCGTCCCAGAGGCGGCAGAGGGTCCCTCAATTCTGGAAACCGCGAGTTCTTTTGTGGTTCTTCAGCCTCCCACTCGTCATGAGGGATTGCCCGGCTGTGCTGCTCGGAGCCAGTCGGGTGTCGTTGCCAAGCACCTAAAAGCCTGGGAGTCAATCACTCAGGACAGATGGGTGCTTCGGATCATTGCCGGAGGTTACACCATCCCATTCACATACTCACCCCCACCGTCCAAAAGAATCCCGGACCCACCACCCAGTCAAAGGGAAATGGCAGCCAGAAGCTTTAAAGCTGCTAGAAAAGGAGTCATCCAACCGGTCCCCACAGACCAGATCGGATCAGGAAATTACTCCAGGTTCTTTTTAGTGCCAAAAAAGACAGGGGACCTGAGACCAATATTGGATCTCAGCAGACTGAACCAATCCGTCACGAAATCTAAATTCGAATGGTCACGTTACAATCCATTCTCCCATTGTTGGAGAAGGATGTTTGGATGTGCTCCATAGACCTCAAGGGCGCCTATTATCACATACCGATACATCAGGCGTCCAGGAGGTATCTGCGCTTCAGCCTGGGAGTCAGTCATTACCAATTTTGCGCTCTGCCCTTTGGTCTCACCACAGCCCCAGGGTGTTCACCAAGTGTTTGGCAGTAGTGACGGCTCACCTGAGAAGTCTTGGATTCCAAGTGTTTCCCTATCTGGACGACTGGCTCCTGACTGCCACCACCAGGCATCTACTAATGGACAACCTCAAAGCCACCATCTCCTGGGTATTACCCTGGGGATTACATTCAATTGGTCAAAGTCTGTCTTGCTGCCCTCTCAGCATAAGGTTCATAGGAGCAGAGATAGACTCAAGATTAATGCGTCTTTCTTCCTGCCGAAAGGATCCAAACTTTACAGGGCCAAGTTCAAGCTCTGATCTCGAGATCCAAAGCCCCAGCCAGGATGGTTCTACAAGTTTTAGGCTCAATGTCTGCCGCGGTTCTTTTAGTTCCTCTGGCAAGATTGCACATGAGGATTCTTCAGTGGCTATTGTCAACTCAATGGTCCTTTCAGGATCTTCCCCTCAGTCATCACATCATGATTACGGAAACATGCAAACGGGACCTTCGCTGGTGGCTTCAGACATCCAATCTGAATCATGGAAGCCCCTTTGTTATTCCCTCTCCACTGGTTACCCTGACGACAGATGCCTCCCAGATAGGGTGGGGGGGGGCATTGTCTGGGCAGGCTAGTTCAGGGCTCCTGGCTTCCAGGCAAGCTCTTCTCCACATCAATGTGTTGGAGATGAGGGCTGTACTTCTTTCCCTACAGGCCTTACACAAGTTCCTTCCTCAGGGCATCATCGCCATCCACACAGACAACATGTCGGTGGTCTGGTATCTGAACAAACAAGGAGGGACCAGATCCTACCCCCTTTGCAGAGAGGCCATGAGAGTGTGGGAATGGGCTGTAGCTACCAACCGCTTTTTGGTAGCGACCCACATTCCGGGAAGATCAAATATTTTGGCAGACAAATTGAGCAGGACAATTCTCTCTCCTCACGAGTGGTCTCTAAACCAAACAGTAGCAGCTCAGGTTTTCAGGAGATGGGGGACGCCGTGCTGCGACCTATTTGCAACACCACTAAACACGAAGTGCAAAAGGTTCTTCTCCTTGACTCCACATCAAGGGGAAGCAGCTATGGATGCTCTAGCACAACCTTGGCCAACAGGGCTACTTTATGCCTTTCCTCCGATTCCACTTCTCTCCAAAGTCATTCAAAAAGCTTCTCAATTGGGGTGCACAATGATACTGATTGCCCCATACTGGCCTCGTCAGGTATGGTTTCCTTACCTGAAGAAGCATACGGTGGACGATCCGTGGACTTTAGACCTAATTCCGGACCTGCTAACTCATCATTCGGGACATCAGCATCAGTCCCTCCGATCTTTGAAATTGACAGCTTGGCTCCTCCACTTCCGACTTTAGTCAGAAGTCACACACTAGACCTGGAAGTTGTTCACATTTTATCTTCTGCCCACAAACCCACCACTAACAAATTGTACCTCAGTAAGTGGAAGAGGTTTGCTATCTGGGCTCAACTCAAGGGCTTAGACCCTATCACTGCTCCTATCCCAGAGGTTTTGAAATTCTTAACATCCCTGTTTAATCAAGGATCTTCTGTCTCTACTATTAAAGTCCAACTAGCGGCTATCTCTAAATTCCATGAATCCACGGATCCTCCATTGATGAGCAGCAGACTATGCAAAACTTTCATTAAAGGTGCGGGCCTGTTAAGACCCCAATTTTTCATCCTGCCTCCGTGGGATCTTGATTTGGTGCTTGCGCATTAACATCTCCCCTTCGAACCGGCTGCTACATGTGAGTTAAAATATCTGTCTTGGAAAACTGCCTTCTTAGTTGCAATTACTTCTGCAAGAAGAGTTTCAGAGCTTCAAGCCCTATCTATTAAGCCACCGTACTTGATTTTCCACAAGGATAGAGTATCACTTAGGCCTAATCCATCCTTTGTCCCAAAGGTCTGTTCTAGTTTCTGTCTCCAACAATCTCTAGAGCTACCAGTTTTCTTCCCAAAATTCTCCAATGAAGCGGAATACACTCTCCATAAATTGGATGTTCACAGGCAATTACGCTTCTATTTAGACAGGACTCAGCAACTTCGTAAGTCAGACCAGTTGTTTGTGTCCTTCTCAGATAATAAATTGGGTCAAACCATCACAAAAGCTACTATCTCCAAATGGATCAGAGATTGCATAACTCAGGCTTATTCTTCGAATAAGCAACTTACAACATCTATCAAAGCTCATTCTACCAGAGCTATGGCTACTTCTATAGCTTTTCATTCCAAGCTCGCTATATCGGAAATTTGTGCTGCGGCTACTTGGTCCAATCCGCACACTTTCATTTCCCACTACAAATTGGATGTGGCATCTAAAGGACGAGCATCATTTGGTTCCACGGTACTCAGGAGTGTTTTCCAGTGAGCCACCCAGGATTCAGGTGCTAGGGACGCTGTCCCATCAGTCAGAATGTAGGCGAGATAGGATCACATAACATCTTTTAGTTATGTACTCACCATAACTTCAGATGTTTGGGATCCATCTCGCCACATTCCTAATACCCACCCTCCTTCCCCCTGCCTTGGAGATCAGAAGAGATTGAACGGTTTTTGAGTTCTACTGTTTTATCTTGTTTCATCTGACGATGTTATATAAGCAGGGCGTGCATGTGTGCATGTATGCGGACAAACTAGATCTGGGGGACTGGTAGTGGTGCATCCTGGGATATAGTAAGCTCAGCCAATAAGAGACTTCGCTCTTTGGCATAAGCGTGCCGAGTCGGAGCCGAGGGATCGGCTCCGAACCCATCAGTCAGAATGTAGGCGAGATGGATCCCAAACATCTGAAGTTATGGTGAGTACATAACTAAAAGTTTTGGGTCATACACATTGGATTAAGATTAGGACGACTCCTATCCTCACCAGTCCCCTGTCACTAGTGGAGTCTCTCCAGGCAGGCTCTGCTGCAGCCAGTCATGAGTGTCATCTTTCTTAGCTTTCAGAATTTACTCCAGTGTCTGGCTTATTAAATATGCAGCTGCCCAGCTGACAAACACTATTTGAAAAACTCTTAACATCACTAGTGAGTGATGCATAGAAATTATGTGGCCTTCACTGCCAAAGACTGTCTAACTGCTGATGGACAGCAGACAAAATTTAACAGAACAGTAAAAGACCATGGAGTCTTTATTGATGGGGAAACTTTTATTTGCTACCCACATAGCCACTACTGTTGACAAAGCATACACAGTTGTCCACATGGTACTCAGTGGTATTGAAGGTTGTGTCAGAGAAGCAAATGTCCCCCCTTTTATACAGGTGTTATTAGACCAATTATAGAAAGAACCCTGTACCATGTTCTTTACTTGCATCTAGTATTGCTGGCAAAGGTACTGAGTTTCATAATACAAATAATTGACGGGCTTCAAGTCTTACTTTATAGCAAAATACTACAAGTGACTCTCTTCTCTGTACTCTATTACCCTTGTAGATGAGATATGTGCCTGACGTAGAGAATGTTAAAGGAACCCTTATTGCTAGAAAACCTTTACATACCCCTTGGTGACTTGAACATGAGGTCACTTGATCTCAATAAAATTAATATCAGTCTTACTTTGAAAAGTGACATTTTCATTTCTCACTTCACTATGCTGCGGAGTCTGCTGTCCTCCTGTGATAAACTCAGCCCATCGGTTTATACCTTCAAAAGGAATGTGATGACTACTTGGCCACTTGCAAGTTCCATCATGGGATCTGTGCATCTAGCAGTTTAATGGGCAGCAGGCCTTGAACATGTTTCCTAAACCCACAGACCTGTGGCTAGGTGTATATATTAAATCTGAGCAGATTCATAAGTAGTCAGGATGGTGACTCTCACTGTTCCCATTTATACAACAGGATTCTTGCATTGCAGCTTTGGATGTGGAAGATGCTTGATGTTAGGTAGTCCAATCCCACCTTCTTTTTTACATATGGGTTCGGAGCCGATCCTCGGCTCCGACTCGGCCGATTTTCAAGCTGGAAGTCTTCTGGTTGGCTTGTGACTAAGCAGGTATCCCATGGTGCACCAGTACAGTCTCCAGATCTCGTTTGCCGCGTCAACAAGTTTGAATGTGCTTCTCTTGGCTCTGGCTAATTCTTTACATTCATATCGGATTTTGCATTTTAGTGTTGTTATCTTATGGGCAGTTGCCTCGTTGGTCCTTGTTGACTAAATTTAGTGAACTAGTTTATTAGTAGTTTTAGTAGTTTATTGGTATCCTGTGCGCCAGTTAGGTGCCTTTGCGCTTTTTTGAGTAAGTAGAAGTGTTAGTTGTGGCATTTTTTTTTGTTTCTGCTACTAATCAACAGGGGCTCCTGTTGTTGTATCTGTATTATTCGGACCTTTTTTTGGTTCCCTTTCACTGTTGGCCTTTATTCTATAACATTGTTGTTTTTGGTGGGGATCCGCTCGTGATATTCTAGGATTGCTGTTGCTAGTTTTTTTGCATATTATTAGGTTTACAGAGAATTGTATTTTTTTTTTTTGGTACCTACAATTCTTACCTGTGTGATTGAACTGTGTGTGTGTGCATTTTAATAACTTGGTCTGTTTGAGTTAGAAGACCTAGTTTTCTTTTTTGTTACACCGGGCTAGGCCCGTTTAACTTGGAGGACCTAGTCCTCGTGTAACCTTTCTGAAGGACTAGGCCCGTTTTAGTTAGAGGACGTAGTCCTCCTGTATCTCTCTCTTTTTTGTGTGTTTGTATGTGTTTGTGTGTGTATGTGTGTGCGCGTGCGTGCGCGTGTGTACACAATGTCTGAGGATCGTAAGGAGCATAAACCCTCTGGGTTCAAAATGCATGAAATGCTCCCAGAAAATGTCATTAATGGATGGCCACAGTAGCTGTGTCTACTGCTTGGGGGCCATCCACTTGCAGGAATCATGCTTGTTCTGTCATGCTTTCTCTCCTAGAGTGTTGCTGGAGCGAAAGAACAAGCTGATACTCTTCTGAAACCAACCTTTGAGGAAGCTTTATTTAGTTCGTCAGCTTCTTCCAGGCCTACAAAATCTAGATCTGAATCCAAACCAAAATCTTCTAAAAGGCCTTCTCCGGCACCGGCTGGTGTCTTGGAGCCAAATTACTAAAATCTGCCTCCTCGATTCCTCAGTCTTCAGAGCCAAAGGAGAGGACCATGGTATCGGAGTCGGTCGCAGGTGCTTCAGTGCCGAATTCTGAGCCGTTGGAAGCGGCAGTTGACTCTGCTGCTCGGTGGCGGCCTGTAGATGTCCTATCGGTCTCCTTACTTCTCAAGTTTCCAGTGCCCCCTAGGGTCAGGATCCCCTACAATATCTTCCAGGTCTTCCAGGAGCCTTTCAGAAGAAGATGTAGAGAGGGTAGTGCTGAGACTCCTGAAGTCGTCTGCTCTGCCAAAATTGTTGCTGGCTCCGACCCAGTCGGCTCCAGAGCCACTCGATCCAGTTTTTCCCTTGTCTGTTATACCTCCCTCTCCGAGCCATATTGGCCTTTCGGAGCTGGAGTGCTTGGTGCCAGCAGAGGAACTCTCGGTTCCAGCTTCCTTTGTTGCTGCATTGGAGCAGAGTTTGGCTCTGACACGCTTGGCTCCGTCCGTGTCCAGGGACCGAAGCTCTCCTGTCGGTGCCGACAGGGAGGGTTTGAATCTATCTTCGGTTCCAAGCCTTCCTCTTGGTGTGTCGGCCAGGGTGAGTTCAGACCCTGCATCTTTCTTGGAGCCAGTGGCTCTGTCTCCGGCACTTACCCTTGTCTCTTCGGAGCGGGGGAGGTCTTCGGAACCGGAGAGGTCGGCGTTTGAGGTGATGAGCATGCTGTCTCACTCTACAGCCCCTGCCAGTGGTACAAGCACTCTTCCCCCCCCAGGGCACCCACTTCAGTCTCAGCACCTACTCTCTCCGGAGACAGCAGAGACCTGCAGCCTCAGGAGCCACCGGCTGGTGGCCCCCACTCTTCAGTGGCCCCCCCAGAATGTCCCTTCGAGGAGCCCCCCGGTAGAGGGTATGCAAGAGGAAACATATTGACTCCCAGGATGAGTCTCTGACGTCGGACACTGAACTCGAGGAGTCGGAAGGGTCCCCCAAGTCGTCCTTTGGTGATGTCTCCTTTGTGGACATCCTTGAGATCCTGAAGCAGAGGTGCGGCTGGCCCACTGTCAACCCTTCTGATGGGGAGTCTGTGTACCTGAAGTCTTTTGGGTCTCAACCCTCTGCCTCTTGGGTGTCTCCACCTTTTGACGAACTAATGGTTAGTCGAAAGGTGTGGGATACTCCTGATGCCATGGAGCCAGTCCCCAGGAGGCCAAATAAGTTTGTCTGCCTCTTTTGGTAAAGAGTTCTTGTCTAAGGACATTCCCGTAGATGCCATGGTGGAGGACACTGCCACGAAGAAGGAGTTGGCGGAGACTTCTTCCCCTGTTCATCTGCCAAACAAGGAGTCTCGACAGCTGGACAGATTTGGGAAGCATGTATTTAGTTCAGCGGCATTTACCCTTCGTTCGTTGAACTATCTTACTCACTTCACGAGGTTACAGAGGGATCTCCTCAAGAAGTTAGATTCCATACAGGGTGTTTGTCCTGAGGGAGTCCCTGACAGGATTTCTGCGCCATTGTCCACCCTAAACTCTGTGGTTAACGCCTTCATGTGGCTTATCTCCCATGCGGCCGATGGAGCGAGCAGAGCAGCGGGTTCAGGAGTTGCCTTTAGGTGCCACTCCTGGATGTGCCTGTGTAATTTTGCAGAGCCGTTCAAGTCCGCCTTCACCACCTCCCCGTTTGATGGTTCCTCATTGTTTGGTCCTAAGGTGAAAGAAACACTCACTTGGTGTGAGCAGGAAGGAAAGACTCACTCTGCTGTGGGAGCCCATTTTACTGTTCCCTCTCGACCATACCCCAAAGGTCAGAGGGGGAGGTAAAATGTGGTTCAAAAAGTCCCAGAGAGTCTTTCCGGACACACAGAGTGAATCCTCCTTCAGAGGCAGAGGAGGAGGAAATGGTAGACATCGCCCTAGAGGCAGGGGCGGTCCGCAATACCATCAAGACAGTGATTCCTTTCAAGGGCGGCCTTATCAGCGGTCCTGATGTGGGGCCCGACTGCGTTTCTCTGGGGCCAGTCGGAGGTCGCATCTCTTTGTATCCAGAAGCCTGGCTAAATATCACTCAAGACACGTGTGTACAAAGAGTTGTTACCAGAGGTTATATCATACCCTTTTCCCATCCATTGTTTATTCCCAAGAAGATCCCAGATATTCCACCCAATCACAGAGATCAGGCAACTGTGAAGATCAACAAATTTCTCTTAAAAAAAAGTCATCCAGCCCGTCCCAGCAGACCAGACTGGATCTGGAACTTACTCCAGGTTCTTTTTAGTTCCAAAACAAACCAAAGACTGTAGGCCAATTTTGGACCTCAGCAGATTAAACAAATCCGTGAAGGACAAGTTTTGGATGGTCACACTGCAGTCGATACTCCCGTTAGGGAAAGACTATTGGATGTGCTCTTTGGATCTCCAAGACGCCTACTACCTTATAAAAATGGACAAGGTGTCAAGTAGACATCTGCGCTTCTGGCTGGGAGCCAGTCATTATCAGTTTCGTGCTCTGCCCTTTGGTCTCAACACAGCCCCCAGGGTGTTCACCAAATGCATGGCAGTAGTGACAGCTTACCTGAGACGTCAGGGATTCCAGGTGTTTCCGTATTTGGACGACTGGCTCCTGACCACCACCACCAGGCATCTACTCATCCAAAACAGGAACGCCACTGTTCAACTTTGTGCTCAGCTAGGGATCTCCATAAACTGGGTAAAATCTGCATTAGTGCCCTCGCAATCTGTGAATTTTATAGGCGCAGAGGTAGACAGTACATATGACAGTTCATCTTCCCGCCGAAAGAGCACAAAACCTCATCTCCCAAGTTCAGCGTCGTCTTCCGCTTTGGAAAGTCAAAGCAAAGTGGATCCTTCAGCTTCTCGGGATGATGGCCTCAACCATTCTGTTAATACCTTTAGCCAGGTTGCACATGAGAATTCTCCAATGGCTTCTGTCTTCCCAGTGATCCTTCCAATATCTTCCTCTGAGCCATCCTATCCTGCTGATGGAATCATGCAAAAAGGACCTTCTTTGGTGGATAGCGCCCAGCCAGTTGTTCATGGGCACCCCCTTTGTTCCTGCCCAACCCGTTGCCACTGTGACAACAGATGCCTCCCAGGTCGGGTGGGGGGGGCATTATCTTGGCAGGACGGTCCATGGCACATGGCAACAACACGAGGCTCATCTGCTTGTCAGTGTTCTGGAGATGAGGGCGGTGCTTTTGGCGTTGCAAGCACTTCAGGACCTTATTCCCCTAGGGACAATTGTGATACAATTGGACAACATGTCGGTAGTGTGGTATATCAACAAACAGGGCGGTACCAGATCTTACCCACTCTGTTGAGAGGCCATGCGAGTTTGGGAATGGGCGATTTCTTCCCAGCACTTTCTGGTTGCAACACACAATCCGAGGGCAACCAACATGATAGCCGATCTTACTGCCTCACGAGTGGTCTCTGAAACGGAAAATAGTGGAACAGATTTTCAGGAGATGGGGACAGCCTTACTGCGATGTTTTTGCCAGCCCAGTCAGTGCCAACTGCAGCAGCTATTTTTCCCCTCATTCCCCCTCCGGGGGAGACGCCCAGAGACTGTCTGGTTCACGATTGGCCCACGGGACTTCTGTGTGCTTTTCCTGCATTCCCTCTTATTTCCAAAGTGATTCAGAAAGCCAGTCGGCTGGGAAGCAAGTTGATCCTCATTGCTTCTTACTGGCCTAGTCAGATCTGGTTCCCCTTCCTCGAGCCTCTTCTCCTGGACGATCCTTGGATTCTGGACCCAGTTCCAGATTGTTGACTCACATGTCAGGTTCACTACATCCCTCTCTTCACATCCTCAAATTGACAGCATGGCTTCTCCAGTTCCATCTCTAGTCAGGCTTCATGATGTTTCATCCTCAGTGTCACAGATTCTCTTATCCTCTCGTAAACCTTCATCCAGGAGGCTGAATGGCAGTAAATGGAAAAGGTTCTCTATTTGGGCACAGAAAATGAATGTTGATCCTTACACTGCTCCTGTTCCCGTGATTTTGGAATTCCTCTCAGAGCTTTTTCAGCAGGGATCTGCCGTGGCCTCCATCAAAATTCAGTTGGCGGCAACCTCTCATTTTCATTTAGGGTCTCCAGATGCAAACTAATGTCTCATAAGCTATGCAAGACTTTTTTGAAAGGGGCCACATTATTGAGACCACTGCTACAAGGACCTGTGGCTTCTTGGGACTTAAATTTTGTATTGTCCAAATTGACATCCCCTTCTTTTGAACCTTCTCATTCATCTTCCTTAGAATTTCTGTCTTGGAAGACCTTGTTTTTAGTAGCTATCACGTCAGCCAGACGTGTATATGAGCTACAAGCATTGTCTATTAAGCCACCTTATTTAATCTTTCATAAGGACAGGGTGTCTCTACGTACCAGTCCCTTCGTTTGTCCCCAAAGTTTGTTCTAAGGCCACCTTAAATCAGTCCATTGAGCTTCCAGTTTTCTTCCCCAATCACTGCAATGCAGCTGAATATCGTTTTCCTCAGCTTGAACGTTCATAGACAGCTACGTTTTTATTTGCAACAGACCAAAGAATTTCGGAAATCAGGCCAGTTATTCATTTCCTTTTCCGACTCTAGATTGGGCTTACCAGTTTCTAAGGTGACATTGTCAAATTGGATTTCTAGTTGCATAGCCTTCATCTACAATTTGGAGGGCAGACCATTACCCCACAGGATCAAGGCTCATTCTACCAGGTCTCTGTCTACCTCTTCAGCCTTTCAAGCCAGGGTACCACTTGATCATATTTGTGCAGCAGCTACGTGGGCTACCCCTCACACTTGTATTACACATTATAAATTGGATTTGGCATCCAGGGGTAGAGCATCCTTTGGCTCCACGGTGCTCAGGAGTATTTTCCAATGAGCCACCCAAGAATAAGGGTGTGATGTAAAATCAGTGATGTAACTTTTTTAGTGAGTTTTTAGTCTGAGTTGTCACAAAAGTTTTTCCTACTCGGTACAAAGATTCACATTTATATTTTATTATAGAGCTTGTCCAATAAGCATTGAAATAAAAGTCAAAGTAAAATCGATAATTTGCAATTTTTATTTCATTTGCATATTAGTGAAGTGTTTGGTGAAAATTATTCTGAGCAGATCAAATGTCAAAACAGTGGCAAAAATAAACAAAGCTGCTAACAAGTTGTAAATAACATCCCAAGTGATAAGTTGAAAAGGGTAAAGCATCACAGATTATTCCAGTACTTGGAAAAACATCCAGACAGTCTTGTATCCAACTTGTTTGTATCCAGAAAAACAAAGCTAAACAAGTCTGACCACCTTGGGACTTTTGGGGACTCCACATTTCCAAGTCCGAACATAACTGTCTTTGTCCTGTAGATATGCTTGCATCCTGCAAAAATCCAGCTACTGCTGTAAAAGTAGAATACTAAAATGTAGCAAGCTAGAGTGAAGTACAGATGAAGCATAAAGCAGCGAACAAAAACTACAGTGCAGTAAGCAGAAAGTGGATACAGCAAATAACCACCCTGAGTTAATTTCAACTTTATTCAGCCCTGTTGGGCTTCCTTCTGAATTAACTTTAACGTTTCTAATTATATGCCACACAGGGTCGAACATTGAAAGCACTCCATCAATGCAGAGTTTCAGTTCCTTTCACACATTTACTCCCACCACATTAGAAAAAGATACTAAAGGCAGTGGTGTCTCCATATTCTTCATATTCTTTAAAAAAAGAAAGAAAAAAGGGTGCACTTCATCTCAAGACTTGTTAGACAAGTTAATGCCCTGAAACTCCTCCACATCAACAAAATCCCGTATAACGACTAATTATAGAACCCTCCCCATGTCCTCCATGGCTCTTCTCTACTGCCTAACTAGTGTGGAGTCCCTGTTTTATTAAGCCAAACACCATTCTCCTAGGATATTTCAACTACTCCTTCATAAACCTGGGAAACTTGTACATTCTCAAACATGTATGCTGAGAGATTTTTGGACTTCATCAATGCATACTGCTGGACTAGTCTGTAGTCAAACCAGGGGTGATTAAATCCTGGAATTGGTCCTTAATACTATGTATTGGCTCTGCTCCCCAATAATTGTAATTACCTCCCTGGTCAAATTAGACCACATGCGAGTCACATTTGCCATACGACTGAAGCCTGAAGCGTCTCCCATTACCTCTGTTTTCAGAGATTTTGCAAAACCTAATCTACTGAAACTGAGTGATGGCCTGGCTAAAGTCAAAAGCCTCTTCCATTTTGATGAATCCACTGCTTATGTGGTATCATTCACTAACTTATATGTGTAAATAGCTCCATTGATGTGTTTGTGTGTGTGTGTTTATGTATATACATATATATATATATGTACACACATATACATATGTATATAGATACGTGTGTATGTATGTGTGTATGTATATATATATAGATGTGTGTATATATATATATATATATATATATATATATATATATATACATATACACACACGCACATATATATATGTGTGTGTATATATATATGTGTATATATATATATATATATATATATGTGTGTGTGTGTGTGTTTTTTATATATATATATATATATATATATATATATATAGATATATATATATATATATATATGTATACACATATATACACACACACACACATATATATATATATATATAGATATATACATATATGTGTGTATAGATATATATATGTATATATATCTATATATATGTGTATGTATATATATATATATATGTGTGTGTGTATATTTATATATATATATATATATATATATATATATATATATATATATAATATATATATATATATATATATATATATATATATATATATATATATATATATATATATATATATATATATATAGATATATAATGTGTGTCTGTGTATAGATATATGTAAAACTCTTAAGGTACAAAAAATGGTCTTGCTAAACTAATCAAACAACCAAAGGCAGATTGGATGTAAAAATAACTATCCAGGCAAATGATAATAACAAAGCTTTAATTTAATTATGTTAAAAATGTCAGAAATAATACCCAGCACAGTGCAGAGCCAACAGTAAATGGTATCACATGTTCTGACCCAGAGGACATAGCCAGTCTGTTAGTGGGCAAATTGCTCTCAAATGTCACCCTCCACTTTCCTCCAGTATTCTCAAATCATATACCCACACATACAGTTTCCCACTCTAATCTCCAAAGAGGTGCTCTCTAAGGCCAAGAGGACTACTAATGTAGGACAGGATAACATACCAGGCTGCCTATTGGACCACCTGAAGCATGACTTGCCTGATCCTCTTCAGAAGCTATTTATTATCTGTCTCAAAACAGCCCTAGTGCTACATGAATGGAGGACTGCAGCAGACATTCACTTGCACAATTTATTTGTTTTATTTATTTATTTACATTTGTTGACCGGGAGTGTCCGACTGGACATAGATCCATTTTCAGCAGAGGCCCGGGGAGAAAAGGTCCACAGTTAAAATAGACAGTAGTTACATTGGATTACATAGCGATTAACAATTTAATATAGCAATTACTTACAACATATTAACAGATGAAGAACATAGTACATCAGTAGACAACTAGAATCTTTATCTGTGAAGTACATAACAGACATTACCAAATGTTACAATAAGAAGTTCCTGCTGTATAATAAGTACTAGGCTTATGAGCATCTGAGCTTGCTATAATCAAGGTAGTTAGTGGAGTGGAAAGAAAGGTAGTGGTTGGATGGGGTGGGTGATATTAGAGTGGGAGTTGCAAGGGCATAGCCAGCATGTTTTTTTAGGTGCACTTTTAGTAAAGTTTTGAAGTGGGTGCATGATGGTATGGAGGTTATTGTGGGTGGGAGGGAGTTATAATTTGGCTGTGGTGCAAGAGAATAGTGCTTCACCAGCAGAGTTATTGGCTTTAGTGATCTGCAAGTGATTTTTGTTGCTGGATCTTAGTGGTCTGGTGGTGCAATATGGTTGGAGTAGATTCTGGAGGGATGGGACATTTAGTGGCTAGTTTACTAGTTTGTGGGTGAGTGAGAGTTGATACCATCGAAGGAGGTGAGGGAGTTCAAGCCAGCCCAGTTCAGCAAGTGAGAGAGAGTGGTGACTACGGTAGGATGCCCCTGTGGCGAATTTGGCGATTTTGTTGTAGCAGCTCTCTAGCTTGTTTAGATCGCATTGCCTTAGGTTGGTATATACTGGAGAGGCATAAAGTAGGGTGGAGATAAGGTGGGAATTTGCTATTGAAATCTTTGCTGCTTTGGTGAGAAGTTGCTTATTTCTGTATAACGCTCCTAGTTTTTTGTGGACTTTTTTTATGGTCATGGATATGTGAATGTCCAAATTTTAGTTTATTGTCTATTTCCACTCCTAGCAATTTGGTGTGTTCAGTTTGGTATATAGTGGTGTCTTTTGCTGTAATGTTAAAGTGAGAGTTGTTTTGAGTATGTTTGGTGGGTTGGAAGATGAGTAGTTTAGTTTTGTTTGGGTTGAGTATTAATTGGGCATCGGATAACCAAGTTTCAACAGAGGAAAAAGCTTCCTGTGTGACTTTTTGCAGTTTGGGTAGGGACTGGGCTGAGCAGATGATTGTCGAGTCATCTGCATATTGTATGAGTGTGCCATGTTTGGTGGCAGAGGCTAGATTATTGGTGAAAACAGAGAAGAGTAGGGGTCCAAGGATGGATCCTTGGGGAACCCCTGTGGAGACAGGTAGTTGGGGAGATATGTCATTCTGCCATACAACGGATTGTTGGTGGTCAGACAGGTAACCCTGAAACCAGTTGGTGCTGATTGGGAGAAGGATAGGTTATTGAGGACAGAGATAAGTTGTGTGTGTGGGACCCTGTCAAATGCTTTAGATAGGTCTAGGAAAGTAGCAGAGGAGAGATAGCCATTGTTTTTATGCTGAAGGATAGTGTTAGTAAAGGAGAGTAAGGCAGTGGTGGTGCTATGGTTTAGTCGGAAACCATGCTGAGTATTGGAAAGGAGGTCGTTAGTAAGGAGGTAGTCTGAGACCTGAGAGTGTATGCATCTCTCTAGTATTTTGGAGAGAGAATAGCTGTGGGGGCGGTAATTGGTTAGTTCTGTGGAGGGTCTGCCTTTGTGGAGCAGAATTATATGTGATACTTTCCACAGTATGGGAACATAACTTTCTGACAGAGATTGGTTAATCAAGATGGATACTGGGTAGGCCAGAGCATCAGCTGCGATTTGTAGGTATTCACTTGGGAGGTTGTCTGCTGCTAATTTGGTGGGCTTAAGTTTAGTTAAGAGTTGTTTTGTGTTGGAGGTAGGTACAGGAGAAAAAGAGAAGGCAGTGGGGAGACTACTAGTTGAAGGTGTGGGTTAGAGGGGAGGGTGGTTGTGTTGTTTAGCTAGTGATAGTATGGTTTGTGTGAAGTGTGTGTTGAATGAGGTATCAATATTTTCTGAGGAGTGAGGGATGTTAGGAGGAGGGGTACTGACTTCCTGGGTGGAGGATGGAGTTTATGGAGGACCAGAATTGTTTGGGGCTGTGTTGTGACGAGTCTAGGGCAGACTGGCAGTATTGGAATTTGTCCTGTTTTATTGGCTTTTTTTGACTCTATTGCGTTGTTCTAGGAATTTCTGTCTAGTTGAGGGGGTTTTGGTTTTGCGCCAGTGCTCCCAGGTTTTATCCCTGTTTTTCATTTCTGACTTATGGTTTGCTGTAGCCATGGGGAGGGTTGTGCTTTGGTTCTCGAAACTCTTATGGGGGCATGGTAATTAAGGATGCTCAGGAAGGTATTATTAAAAAATTCAACTGCATCGTCAAGACTGAGGTACTTTTAGAGCATGCCAGTTACATTCTTTGAGGGATGAGATGAATGTGAGTGGGTTAAAGTTTAGTTTTTTATGTATTTGATGGTAGATGACCGGTTTAGCTTGGTATAGGTATTTTTTGAGTAGGAATGTTGGGAAGTGATCACTGAGGCTATCTGATAAGCAGCCTGTTATATATGACTAGGGGCTCTTACTGACTAGTATCCAATCTAGGGTAGTGTGCTTGCTGGAGTTTTTATTTATCCTGGTTGATGACTGGACTAGTTGGGTGAAGCCATGAAGGTTTACATGATGGGTTGGATGGTTGCCAGAACAGGATTGCCAGTCAATATTGAAATCACCTAAAATTATAGTTTATTGGGGGAGATGGTGGGTAGACCAGCTGAGGAGGTTTTCTATTGGAGGGATGTTTTGGCCAGGTGGGAAGTAGCATCCAGTTATGTTGATGGTTTTGTTTTGGTTTATTTTGAGGTTGGTATATATTATTTCTTCATTGCCTATTTGTGGAGCTGATGATTTTAAGATCTGGATGTTTAGATTCTGTTTAAATATTATAGCTACACCGCTTGCTTTCTTGTTTAGCCGGTCTACTCTTAGTATACCGTAACCTGTAGGGGGAGTATTTGCTCACTGGTAATGTGAGGTTTTAGCCAGGTTTCTGTCAGGATGACTATATCTGGGGAGTACAAGTCTATGGCGGCATGGAGTTCATGGACTTTGCTGGATATACTTCTAATATTTAGGTTTAGTAGAAGGAAGTCACATGGCTTTCTATTGGCAGTAATATGGGAGAAGTTGTGGTTTCTAGTCTGATTATGAGGATTGGGGTTGGAGATGGTAGGGCCAGGGTGGGGTGGATGTCTCCACTTAGGGCTAGTTTTGATATGCATGAGGTTATTAGTTTTCTCAGTTTTTGAATGTGTTTGTTTATATGGGAAACTTTATGATTGTGCTGTGTGGGTAATAGGTATGGTGGGAGGGTTACTATGTTAAGTTGTAGGGATGCTTTATGTTTGAGTAATATAGTTGGTAGAGTATGTGGGGGGTGCATAGGGATGGTTCTTGAGTTGGTGGGAGGGGAGCTGAATGAGGGTGAGACGTGTGGTGGTGTGAGTAGTAGTACAGTGGTAGTGGTTGAGTGGGGGAATGATGGAGCTTTGGTAGGATGTAAGATATGTAAGGAGAGTGCATGCAGTGAGCATAGGTAAGGTATGCTTGTACATGTTAGTTGAAGAGGTGTGATAGTAGTGGGAAGATGGAGGAGGTAGTGTTGGGTTAGTGCTGTGGTTGGCTATTGGAAAGATGGGAGGGGTTTGTGAGTGTAATAAAGGTGGGACCACTGGGGGCAGGGTGGGGAGCGAAGCGGGTAGAGACCCTGTTAGTCTCTCTTATGAGGGGACTGGAAACATCAAGTAACAGAGTTAACTGATAAATGAACATATGATAGTGACAAGGGTAGTTGTAGTTTTAAAAATGGTGCCTGCCACTGGTAATATTTATTAACTTTGGGATTGTCTTAAGGTAATAAACGGGGAAGGGAGAACAAGGGTGTGAGCAAGGCAGTTCTTTGTACTGCTGCTAATGAGCCAAAGCAGTCACAATTGACCAAGGACTGCTCTGAAACTGTAAGTCATTTCTTAACCATTTCTCGGGTGGAAAAACAGGATAACCTTGTATCAGTAGGCTACTGTGGTCTCAGTTTAAATTAACAAACACGCAGTATTAGGTTCATAGGTTCATACTAGGCTATCTGCCCTAGGGCATTTATAAGCCTAGCCAGAGTGTGTTTGGCTTTCGTCACCCATTTTAAATTAATTTTGCTATGCCCTTTTTCGAGGTTAGTATACTGTGCCTCTGTCTAACAGTGACACAGCAGTGATACCCGGGGTAAACCTACGATCTCCCATCCACTCATCAAGATTCCTCTTGAAGAGAGTCAATAAGGGACTCTGCCTAACCTGGACTGGGATTTTATTCCAGAGTGAAGGGAGCCTCTGGGTTATGAATCTGTCCCTCCAGCATGTCCTATTTATTTCAGTGGTGAGGTTCAAGTCTCTCGAGCATGTAGCTCGATGGGATTTGGATTTTCTGAGGTGCAGCATGTCCATTAATTCCGGGTTGGACATGGCTTTATAAGTCAGGCACAGATCGCCAATGAGCAGGCGGTATGCCACTGAGTAGAGCTGGAGTTTCTTTAACCGGGCAGCATATGGCATCTGTTTGAGCCCTTTGATCCTTTTTGTGAGGTACTTTTGGGGTCTTTGCAGTTGCTGCAGGTGTCTGGTAAGGTACATCCCAAAAGGGGCATTATGGGCCTGATGAGGGATGAGTAAAGAGGCACAATGACCTCCCCTGATCTAGATGCGAATCCCTTCATGATTAGGTGGGCTATATAAAATGTTTTTCTAACCACTTTGGCCACGTGGTTGTCAAATGAGAGATTGCTATTAACTTGGGTCCCCAGGTCCCTAATTACTTCTTCTGTACTTAATGGATTACCACCTATGTGGTAATTTGTGGGCACTTTGTTTTTGTCAAAGGGGATGACTATACACTTTTTGGTGTTTAGCTTGAGGCCATGGCTCTGGCACCAGTTGTCTTTCTATGAGGCCCTTTTGGAGGATGCTTGTGTCGGCTGGAGAGTCAATTATGGCGCCCAGTTTGCAGTCATCTGCGAACTTGGTCAGCCACAGTCCTTCCGTGTTGGCCTGTACCTCCGAGAAATATATACCGAACAAGAGGGGTCCCAGGACTGAGTCTTGTGGGACACCACTTGTAACTGGTTTGGAGTCTGACATGGCTCCAGTAATTCTAACCATGTGGGTTCTGTCCTTGAGCCAGTTTGCAACCCATCTAGTGATATAGGGGTTTATATTTAAGCTGGTGAGCTTATCTATAATACCTGAGTGGGGTATTGTATCGAACGCTTTTGCGAGGTCCAGGTAGGGTGTGTGGACCACCTTCTCCTCGTCAATGGCCTTGGCGACTGTTTCAAAGAAATCAACCAGGTTTAAGAGGCAGGATCTGCCCTTAACAAAGCTGAACTGGGTAGGATCCAGTGTCTGTAGGTCCCAAATATCTTTATTTATGAGGTCCATGATGATCCTTTCCATAGCTTTGCAGACCAAGCTAGTCAGGCTTATGGGACGATAGTTTCAGGATCCATTGAGGCACCACCTTTGTGGAGAGGGACCACTGTTGCTGCACGCCACTCTTTGGGTACATATCCTGTAGTAAGGCTGAGATTGAACAGTAGTTTTATGTTTGGGTTTAGCTCTTCTTGGAGTTCATGTAGGACGCAGCCCGGGACACCGTCTGGTCCCATTGATGCAGTGTTTTTTGCTTTGGAGAGGGCAGCTCTTACCTGAGCATCTGAGATGTCAGGGGGGCAGCACTGTGCTGGGATAGATATTTGCCCTTTTGGTGGGGAGGGGGGAGAAGTTTGCGCTGAACCTGTCAGCTAGGATGTTGGCAATGTCTGTGGGTTTGGTGTATTTTTTGTCATTTTGGACTAATTCTGAGCATATCTGGGAATTCCCACCCAGGTTCTTAACATAACTAAAGAAAGCCTTGTGATTATCCTTAGTGTCTTGTGCAATTTTTCTCTCTAAGCTGGCCTTAGACGATTTTATGAGTGCCCGTAGTTTTTTGCTAATACTGATCAGAGATGCCTTCCCTTTTTGGGATTTTGCTGTATCATGTAGTAGCTTCCTCCTTCTATTGTATAGTTTGTTTATGGCTGGGGTCCACCAGACAGGACGTCTGCCTTTGGAGGACTGGGTCTTGGTTTTATTTGGGATTGCATGATCCATGCATTCCTGAAGGTGTTCATAGAATGCATTTATAAAGGATTCTGCGGTCTGGGCTGTATTTTCCACAGGCCCGGGGCGTTGAAGGATTCCACCTCGGTTTTGAGGAGTGTGAAATTTGCTTTACAGAAGTTTTTCACTGTGGTTTTCAGGGCAGGGTGTGGAGTCTGGATGTGAATATCCAGTGAGATTAGTTTATGGTCTGATCTTACCAGTGAGGGATACACTTCTGGTCTTGAGGATAGAGGCCCCATGTTGGTGATGATCAGGTCCAGTATGTTTTCCCCTCTTGTGTGAGTGGTAACAAGTTGTTCCGTAGCATTTGAGTTTATAAATTCTAGGAACCTTTGGGCTAGGGTGTTGGAGCTAGAGTAATGCTCCTAGTCTATGTTTGGGTAGTTGAAGTCGCCCAATATAATGGTGTTTGGAGAGACCTTCATATTTTCCAGTGTTCTCAGGAAGGCCGAGTGGGGTTCCTGGGTTTGGGAGGGTGGTCTGTAGCAGGCTATAAACTGGAAGGCAGTTTTAGCCACTGTTAGTTGCACATGGATAGTCTCTGATGCTTCGTGCTGTGCCACCAACCTGGAGGTGTGGGTATCTTTGACGAATATTGATACTCCCCCTCCTTTTGTGGTTCAGTCCAAGTTTAGGGGCCGAAAAGCATGGTATGAGGTATAACCTGGTAGTGCTGGGGTGCTCTTGGGACCCTTGAACCAGGTTTCTGTTACTGCACAGATATCGATGTTCTCCATGCTAAGGAGTGTTTCGAGTGCGTGCATCTTGAGGTTTAGACTTCTGGCTTTGAGTAGCATCACTCTTAGTTTCTTATCCCTTGTGATACCTATGGAGGTGGGTTTGTCTTTTGAGCCTTGCCTAATAAAGGCACTATGGAGGTAGCAAGAGCCTTTGCCAATATCCGAAAGCCCAGGGGTGACAGGTGCAAACCATCCCTAGCAAAGCATCGTGGCTTGTTGAGCATGTCATCCCTGGCTGACAGGCATTGGATCCCCTTTGAATGACACCAATACTTAAGTCAATTGGTGAAATTGATCATCTTGTCTTCATATTGTGGCATCATTCTTGGTGAGGGTAAGATGCTGTTCAAGGTCAGCGTCATACCGGCCTGGGCTACATGCTCTGAGAGCTCCTCTATGTCTCTTTTCATGTAGTCCAGGGAGGTACGTCTCAGGTCATTCACATCAGCATGGACTATGAGTCATATTTGTACTTGCCTTGGAGTGACCTGAGTGCTTGTGTTATGTGGCGGATCCTAGCCCCCGACAGGCAGCTCACCGTGACCTTCTCCTTGTTCAGCCTGGTGAGCGGGATGTCAGTGTGCCTGATGATAGTCACCTATTACAAATGTATCAGGTGTGTTGTTTAGCCTTAAGGGCTGTGACTGTTCAGCACACTGGCTTTGTGAGCTATGTGTTGCACGTGTTTTGTTTTGGGGTAGCGGTTGCTTGGGTGTCTGCTTTGGAGGTCTCTGCTGCTTAGGCAGATTTTTATTTAGTGCCTCCGAGTATGTTTTTGTGTGTTTGTGTGTTTGGTTTGCTGTCATGGTAGGTCTATGTGAGACTGGAATTGAGTGAGTGTGGTTTCCTTCTCCTCCTGACTGGTTTCGCCAGTACCGAGTTGAGAGAGCTTAGCCTCCAGTATGGCTATATGGTTGCATCTCTCACATGTGTTGGAATTTGTTGGGAGCAGGAGAGGGTTGTCTGTGTACATGAGGCAGTTGTAACATTGCCTCAAGATTCCCAGATTCACCAGCTGGACCAGAGAGGACCTTTGGACATGCTAGAATAGTATTGGGAATTCCTTTATAATTGGAAAAAAAGGGCCAATGGGGAACGAGGTACTCGAGGGGAGTTTGTGAGGGTGTAGTGCTTTTAATATTTTAGTGCTGACTTATATAATTGCTTTAGTGAGCAAGTGCCAGGTAACTTAAATGCAATGTGTTACAGGTAACTTAAATGCAAAAACGGCAAACAGTAACTTTCTTTCAAGTGAAACAAGGAAATAAGTACAGTAAGCAATGCAGATATCACTAGGGATCCACAGAAGCGCTGAAAAGCCGCGTTTTAGGTGGAATTAGCATTTCAGGGAAATAACAAGCAAACAACAAACATACAAATAAAGCTAGATTCAGCAGGCCTGGGTCTAGTCTATGCTACAGCAAACAAGGTGTACCAATTTCAGTAAGAAACAGTTCAAATAAGCCTTTAACCAGAAAATCCCAGCTCAGAAGGGCAGAGTCCAGCCTCTCCTCCCACAAGAGTGCAGACCACGAACCCTTTTAATGTAAAATAACTGGCCTGAAGCCCAAGTGCTTCAACCTGAATTAATACACTTTTAGAATAACAGACACTGAGCCCTCAATCAGCAGTTCCCAACTTAGAAGGATGTAAGCTACCTGTTCTGCCTCTACAGTGCAGACCAGAAACCTTCTTAATGTAAAACAACTGGCCTGAAGCCCAAGTGCTTAAACCAGAAGTAATACACTTTTAGAATAACAGACACTGAGCCCTCAATCAGCAGTTCCCAACTTAGAAGGATGTAAGCTACCTGTCCTGCCACCACAGTGCAGGCCACAAACCTTCCTAATGTAAAACAACTGGTCTGAAGCCCAAGTGCTTAATCCAAAAGACTTAGAATGATAGCTACACTTTAATCAAGTTACTACCAAGCAGTAATAAATACAATTGAATACTTTAAAGAATGCTTGGATTAGTTCTCAAGTTATACAAACAAAGCTAGATTCAGTTGGCCTGGATCTAGTCTATGCTACAGCAAACAAGGTGTACCAATTTCAGTAAGAAACAGTTCAAATAAGCCTTTAACCAGAAATTCCCAGCTAGAAGGGCAGAGTCCAGCCTCTCCTCCTACAAGAGTGCAGACCACGAACCCTTTTCATGTAAAATAACTGGCCTGAAGCCCAAGTGCTAAAAACAGAATTAATACACTTTTAGAATAACAGACACTGAGCCCTCAATCAGCAGTTCCCAACTTAGAAGGATGTAAGCTACCTGTCCTGCCACCACAGTGCAGACCACAAACCTTCCTAGTGTAAAACAACTGGTCTGAAGCCCAAGTGCTTAAACTAAAAGGCTTAGAATGAGTTACACCAAGCAGTAATAAATACAACTGAGTACTTTTAAGATGACGCAAAAGCAAAATAAAGTAGGAAGAAACATAAATACAGTAAAAGCAGATAAAAAAAAAAATTGAGTGAGCAAATGAGATGGGCCCAGGAGTTACAGGACAGAAACAAGTGCAAATGCAGGCCTTCAAATCAGAAAGTTGAGAGAGCTGGAAGACCGCCCAAACGGCCAATAACTACAAATTCTGGGCCAGAACCACTCATGTGTTAGACAGGTTACCTAGTGCTTACCACTCCCACTGATAAGCTAGAAGGCTTCCCTCCAACACAGAAAGGCTTGGGGGCTCAGAAGGTTACAAATAGTCCTGGATACAGCAAATCTGTATCTGGAACACTAATTACAGGAAAGGTAGGAAACAGGCTTAGAATTTTTTTTTTCTTTCAGAAAAGTAGCAAAAACAGTAGTAAAAACAATTCACATGCAGTGTAAGCTGGCACACTTGAGTATGTAGCAATATTAGTCCACACACAGTTTGAAAAAATGTAATTAAATTAAAAAGGACTAAAAGCAAGTGCAGAAAGGGTTTATTAGGTAGAATGCGGTAAAGAGATGGGACTGGGGGAGTATCCTAAATCAAATCTACAGTGGGGCGGACACTGCAAAAGCCATCAAATTTAAACTACAACCAAGAAGAGGGGGGGTGGGGAAGAAAGTTTCAACAGAGATGTGAGGAATCAGAGTGCAAATTATGAAACCAAAAAAATATATACTGATCTCTGTGTATTTGCAGAACTCTAAGACAACAGATATCTAAGCAACAATTTAGCTCTATAATACGGAATAATACAGAAAAATATACTCAGCTCTATATATTTGCAGATAGTCTTGTAAGGCTGTCTCTCAACACTTTAAATGTCTATTTGCTAACAGAAGGGAATAAGAGAGAAAGTGGAAGATGTGTGTGTGTGGTGGGGGGGGGGTGCTTACAAGCCAAAGCAGAATGCTCTCCACGGGAAAATGAATATTGGCTCAAACAGGTAGACACATACTCAAAGTTAACTTTAGCTGTTTGCAGACATTTCAGACCCAGACTGCGCTTTTCTTATAAGAATGATAAAGGTGGTACCGCAGTTGAATACTTAAGAGTGGTGTTAGGTTGGAGAGACACTGAGCTCCTCATGGGGCCTGTAGCAGAGTGGATTGTAGTTTTAAAAATGGTCACCCCACAAGGGTGGGTCTTCAGTGGACCAGAGTAATTTTAGACCCATAAGTCTGATCTGTAATGCTGTAGAAAGCATCATTATGCAATTAATAAGTAAGAACATTGGTAACCTACAGATTGTCGAACCCTCGAATTAGTTCACTTCAGATTCAAGGGCAAGTCCTACCTACTTAACGTGGTTGACTTCTTCAGAAAAGTTACTGAAGCAAGAAATGATGGCAGAACAGTGCACACAGCACATCTAGACCTTACAAAAGCATTCAACATCATCCCACAGTCTGGTTTCATTAATAAACTCTCTCAGCTTAATGCTGATCACTATATAATTCATTGGATATCAGGTGGGTTAGCAAATAGAGCCCAGGAAGTTAGGAAGGGCATCACTGCCTTCTACAAGACTTGTCACTAGTGGTATACTCCATGGGTCAATACTTGGGCCACTCCTCTCTGGCATTTACTTTTTGGAGGTCAAAGCTAATGTTAAGGAGTTGTTGCTGACTTCAGAGTTGGTGCCGTCATAAACTCCCCAGGTAGCACTAAGGTCATCCGAGAGGACCTGTCCCAAACAAATAGCTGGTGTCAAAGCCATGGACTAAAACTAAATGCTAGGAAGTGTATAATCATATCATTCTGCAACCGGAATTCCACATTGACCACGCACCTCTGAAAATTGATCCCATCATGAGGTATTTGGGAACCTTTGTTAACGCTGAGCTGTTCTTTGATCACCATGCATTATTTGTTGTGAGGAAGTCCTTTTTCATTGCACAGCTTATATTTAAAGATATTGCATCTGCATTCTGGAATGTAATCAGTCTACTGTACTCTACACTCATTTAGCTGATCTTTGAGTCTAATGGCCCTTTTGGCATGTATCTTTCCAAACACTTGTCACAACTGGAATGACTACAGTGCCTTCTAAATAAAAATAAAAAAAGGGGGGGGGGCTAAATCATGATAACTATGCAGACCATGTCAAAGCCATGTCCCTCTTCTCGGTATCATAAGGCTACTGTGAATTGACCTCTGTGTTGTGTGTAGAACTTCAACAGACCCTGTTCTCTTTTTCCTATTACTACTTTGCAAGTGCAGTGAAGTCATAAATGGGTTTATTAGTTTATCAAAATTTTACTTTTTTGAAATTCATACGGTCAAGACCACATGATTGACCGCTTAAGTTATTGAAAACTAAAAATGGGAACAGACATGCATGGAGGTCACAGTACAGTGGATTGGGACGTGGACCCTTTTCCTCACTGTAGTGCAATTTTGGAGTTGGTATATAAAATTAGGGGTGTGGGGGGTGCAGGAGGTTTGCCCCCTTAGCACCCTTGTTCCTCATGAATAGGTGAGATTTGTAAATGTAAACGAAAAAGTCTCCGGCACAATAAAGGTTATCCTTCTATTGGTAAAGCAGGCAGACCACTCGATAGGTACCAAATACTTTAATCCAGAAAATCACTTCATTAGACAAAAAACAAAGTCCATAAACAGTAGCCTGGATCGATTAAAGCTTCGCTCCTTACAACGGAGACTTCATCAGAATAATTTATGTAACTCAAATGTGCTTTTTATACACTCACCATTTTCATTAATTAACAATCAAAATGCTAAACGCTAATCAGCCTTAAAGCCATAGCGCTACTAAAAAATATTGTTAATAGATGGAATTCATTTAAAAGGTAGTGTTCATTTAAAAGACACACATAGTGTAGAGTGTTAATTCCTAACGAAGCACATTAACCATCCTATGAAAATCAAAAACAAGACCAAAGTACAAAAACAAACAGCATATATATCAGTCACAGGCTGAGTTTTGAAAAAGTTTACATTAAGGTACAAGTACACAGTCTCACAATGCTTTAACCTAATAGGTCTGAGTTCCTATACATTCCTAAACAAACTCATAAATAACCTATAGCTAAGAACTTATAAGGGACCTATGAATTATAATTTCCAATCATCAAAAACAGGGGGACCTAAAACTCTTTTATGTAAAAATCAGTTAAAATGGAACCTATTATATTCAATATTAATATCATCATATTCAACGGAACTACCGAGCCATCAATTAATTAAGCATATAAATGTAAAAAATACATAATGCTCATAGTTATGAATGCTTGAACAATATATATATAATATATAATTAAATACATAAATATATTGATATTGATAAATATTAAATATGTATAAATTATATAAATAAATAATTATAAATATGTAAATATATAAAACATAACTATAAATATATAAATATATAATAATAAATATATCACTGTATAAATATATAAATATATACATATCAATGTTAAAATACTGTGTAGATAAAAAATACCAGAAAAAATGGACTTATTTATAATATTTGTGTAATTCACTTAGTTTTATTATGTTGTTGTTGTTATTGTATTATGTTATTTTATTTTGTAATTTTGGGATCTGCGGCCAATAGCTTAAGTGCTGGGGTAATAGAAATGTGGTCATTTAAACCTCTGTCACAACATGCATTTAATATTTATCAATATCAATATATTTATGTATTTAATTATATATTATATATATATTGTTCAAGCATTCATAACTATGAGCATTATGTATTTTTTACATTTATATGCTTAATTAATTGATGGCTCGGTAGTTCCGTTGAATATGATGATATTAATATTGAATATAATAGGTTCCATTTTAACTGATTTTTACATAAAAGAGTTTTAGGTCCCCCTGTTTTTGATGATTGGAAATTATAATTCATAGGTCCCTTATAAGTTCTTAGCTATAGGTTATTTATGAGTTTGTTTAGGAATGTATAGGAACTCAGACCTATTAGGTTAAAGCATTGTGAGACTGTGTACTTGTACCTTAATGTAAACTTTTTCAAAACTCAGCCTGTGACTGATATATATGCTGTTTGTTTTTGTTTTTGTACTTTGGTCTTGTTTTTGATTTTCATAGCCTACCTTTTAAATGAATTCCATCTATTAACAATATTTTTTAGTAGCGCTATGGCTTTAAGGCTGATTAGCGTTTAGCATTTTGATTGTTAATTAATGAAAATGGTGAGTGTATAAAAAGCACATTTGAGTTACATAAATTATTCTGATGAAGTCTCCTTTGTAAGGAGACGAAAGCGCTTAATCGATCCAGGCTACTGTTTATGGACTTTGTTTTTTTGTCTAATGAAGTGATTTTCTGGATTAAAGTATTTGGTACCTATCGAGTGGTCTGCCTGCTTTACCAATAGAAGGATAACCTTTATTGTGCCGGAGACTTTTTCGTTTGTATTTGTTGGTGCTTTGCTTTTAGATTTGTAAATGTATCAACATAACACAGGGATGGTTCCACCAAGGATGTTTGTTTGCAGAATACAAGGGATAAAAACTACCGTGGGAATGTAAAGCTAGGCTATTTAAGATTCTTACAGATCAATAGCCAGGTTAAGTACCTGTGATATGGTTGATTGTTGCTGTGCTAGTGTTACTTGTTCTAAACAGTGATAGCCAAGACAATACTGAGGTGAAGCACAAGAAGGGAATATGATGAAGCCTCTTCAATTTTGATGAAGATTGAGATGGGTAGATAAAAATAAGAGCAGTAGTGAGCTTGAGATAAATGGAGAGAAATTGAAATTCTGTGAGAGAAAGGATAGTTTGGATGTTAGACTTTAATAAGGGAAGAGATATTTTGGTTGTAAAAACAAGGAAGGACAGAATGATCGGCCTGGATTAGTGCAGGAGCAAAGCCAGTTTTTGGTTAGGTGTTCATATGCTCCCTTTTATTCTTATTAGGGGTAATGTATAATTACTGACCATGGGATGGGTAAGGCCCATCTATAACCAAATGGGATAGGTTATTTTGAGCACAAAAAAGGAAACTGGCTAGGCTTAAAATGGCCTGCAAGGGTTGCTAGCCTAGTACTTGTGAACCTTTAAATGATGCCAGTACCTCAGCTCACTCCAGTTGATTCTCTCTGATACACAGATTGGTTTTGCATGTTTTTAGTAGTATCTGTTAGTAAAGTGCCTTGTACCCAGGGTAGCACCATGTCCTATCAGCCCGTTCACTCGGCCCGTAAAAGTTCTAGTCAGTCCTGGACTTCCCTCCAAACAAAACAATTTCTGTTTTTAAATCCTTGTGAAGATGTAGCAAATTACTGTCCTCCAATATTTGTCAAATACAGCTCTTGGCCTTCCCATTCATTTGGTATCACGTTTTTTCCCCCATGCTGCCATTCCTTAGAAACTTTCATCCACCATATCAGCTTTTGGTGACTCTCCCTTTTTAATACCTTTACAAAAGCCTGTACTGAGGGAAGGGTGTAAACTTTTAGATGAGCTGTACTTGTTGACAGAGATCCAGCACTAGCCCTTTCCATTTTTGGAAGTAGTGTCATGTCCTAGCCAAAACTTTTTCCATTGTTAGAGCTGTGGAATGCTGAACTGATTGTGCTATATGCACCCCAGGGCTTTCAATATGTTAAACCCTCACAGGTACAGTTTACTCTCCCGCAACTATTCCCTGCTGTCAAAGTTAATAGAAATAACCTTTATTTTTGATTACTTAACCTTGTAGCCTGACATCTCATCAGAGTATTCTGGTAACCTGTGTAATTTAACTGTACGCTTGTGAGGATTGCCTAATGTGAACACGTCATCTTCATAGATTAGTACTAGGCTAACTGCCCTTGTGAGCCATTTTAAGCCTAGCCATTTACCCCATGTGAGACTCAAACCCTGCACCTTTGTGCCTGTAAGGTAAACTTTCTACCATTATGCCAACCTCCCACCCACACAATTCTCACCCAACGTGGGGCTCGAACCCACAACCTATGCTCTACTGACTGAGCTAGCCGGGCAGTATAAACGGTAGTATAACTACTGTCCCACTTATAACCCATAATGTTTGAATCCCTGATTCATACTGCCAGATATTGTAAGTAAATTGCAAAAAGAGATACCAGAGATACCCCTGCCTTGCATACCTATAAAACAAAAAAGCTTTGTAAAGATTCAGTAGGCACTTTTTTTGCAAAGTATCCAGTGTACACCCTCCTAAGTGTATTTTAGTTACTGTTCTTGGAAAACCATTGTGATGGGTATCTTGAAAGGAATGTCTCACCTAGCCCTGCCAGAAGCTTTCTCTGCATCAAGACTAGGCACAGTTACTTCATGCTGTTTTTGTGCATTACCAATAATTGTTGTCCTCATTATATCAAAGGTACTCCAATCCTCATAAACCCATGCTTATTAGAATCATCCGAGCCCTGCAGAAAACCCAGGTAGCCTTTTTGCTAGGGTAGTCACCTTTACCCTCTTAGTATTACTATAGTAATAGCTGTCTTTCAAGAGTTAGATATAATCCCCCTTTAAGTACTGAGTTCACTAATGTGGTCCACTTGTCTTTTATGAGCAGATTAAGCTGTTTTCCAGAATTCTGCAGGGATGCCATCTTTGCTGGGAGATTTACCTATCCCCTGAAATCTTAAGCACTCATTTCACCTTTAGAGACATTATGGGCTTCAACACAACTTCTTTCACCAGCTCCTGGGACATGGGGAAAAGTATCTTTTCTTAACTTCTCTCTTCCTTATCTCTAAAACCTTTCCCCTGCTGGCTCTGTGAGTGCAGGTGTTTCATAGACTTGCCTAATTGTACCCTTTCATTCCTGATTCCTCGACAGTTCCTGTTACATTAGCCTGTACACTTTTTGTTGCTTAAGTGTGACTACTAATCTCAGTGCTCAACAGTCCCCAAAATATCAACAGTGCTGCACTTGTACCTTGGCCAAGTTGTTGCTCATCCTTATTAAGCTTTCTTCCTTTTATTCATTTGTAATTCACTTGCCTTTCTCAAACTTCCATAACATCCATGGTTTCTTTCCTCTGCCTCCTTTCTGCAGTGTACCTTATCACCTTTCTTTAAAACTTCTTTTAAACTGGCCCATCTCAGTCCTCTGTGTCATGTTGACCTCTTGTATTATCCATGTCAACATTTCTTTAACCCAGTTACTAAACATTTTTATTCTGCAGGAGATAAGTGGGAGAAGATCCACAGACTTTACAGGTCCACTGTAGCTCCTAACGTTAGCACAGCATTCAAAGGAGCACGGTCTTAAACCATGACTACACCTTAAGATATAGTCCTGATCAGGTACTTGTACATTTCTGGATCACTTCTTGTACTTCGCTTGGTGCCAAGTTACACACATTAATTACCGGTCTGTTTTACCTAACCAAATCCCGATGTTCTTCATCTCACATTGCTGCAGTCCTTACATATGGGTAGTCCGCTGTCCTCGGTCGGCCCGAATACCAAAGTATTAGGCTGACGTCGGTCAAGGCGCTTAAAACTGACATCAGGACGTCAGGGTACAAAAGCGCATGACCGACGTCATTTCCTCAGTCTTTTTTGCCGCATGGTCCGATGCAGAAGCAGCGTTGCAAGTGCCGTTCGGCGTTCTGAAATTTTTCGAATTCGGAGTTTCAGACCGAATCCAAGTTGGCTAAGTACCCCGTTGGGGATTATTTTGTTTTTTCTTGCCTCAGTGTTTTACCGGATGTCAGAAAAAGTGAATAACTGTATTTCTTGTGGGAAACAGATACCGCATAGGGATTATCATTCTTTGTGTATTCCTTGTTTGGGGCCTGAGCACGACGTTGTTGGGTGTCGCTTTTGTGCTAGGTTCAATAAACGCACTATTAAGCGAAGGTTAGATTGTGCTAGGCTGGTCTTTGGGAAGCGGTGCAATTATAATATGCCGTCGGATTCTCCGGCGCCCGCTTCTGCTAAGAAGCGCAAAGACAAAGCAGTTAAACCCAGGCAAGATGAGTCGTCCATTCCGGACGCCGGTTCTTTAGAGGCTTCAGTGGAACCGGTGGTTCCGACGGAGACTTCTCTGGAGTCTCAGGGGGAGACTTTGATTTTGCAGGAGGTGGTCTCTCAGGAGGCAGGTCAGGCTGATGGGGCTTCTCAAGTTACTGTACTCCCCTCCCTTCCTAGGGTGGTTAGGCCTTCTCCTTCTGTTTCCAAGGCTTCTCCCAGAGGCAGGCCAGTTTTAGCTTCTGTTGGTGTCACTCCTAGTTCAGCAGGGTCTGTGCCTAAGAAGCACATGCTTAAAATGGCAGAAGATTTAATTACTCTGATTAGAGGTTCTATGCCCCCTCCTGATAAGAGGCCTAGGGTGGAGCCAGAGTTGGGAAGTTTTGAGCAGGCTTCGGATGTTTCAGAGTCTTCGACTGAAGACTTGCAGGAGTACTCTCCTTATTCTGATTCTGATGCAGATGATTCCACTCCTTCTGCTTCTCCTCCAGAGGATTTTTCTTTTTCAGAGACTCTTCATTCTATGAGGGAACATTTTAAGTGGGAAGGTCAGGACTTCTCTGATTCTAGGAAAAGGCTTAGGGAGTTTTTGCTATTACCCCAGCATAGGCCTTTGGCTATACCCCCTGTTCTGGATGTTGTGGAAGATGTGTTTGCAGAGGCTTCACTTAATCCTGATTCTCTGCCTCCTGCTCCTGTTAAGCCGGATAGGTATTACAGGGTGCCTGAGGCTCACAAATATCTTTATAAGAGTCCTAGGGCAGACCCAGAAACTATTAGCCAGGGACCTAAGGGTGTCAAGGCCTCTGTTGTAAACAATCCGGTTCCTCTAGATAAAGAAGCCAGAGCTTTGGATAGATGGGGAAAGAAGGTCTATACATCTTCTACCTTAGCTATGAGGGCATTGAATTGCCAGTTTCATATGTTGAAATATCAAAACTTTCTCAATTGAAGTCTAAGGTGGATGCTCTGGCGGAAGGCATTGAGTGTAAAGAATTGCAAGATTTGGTGCATGTCTCTGAACAGGTGGGTAAGCATTCATTACAGTGTGGTTTTGATGCTGTGCAGGCCTCGTCTAGGGTGGCTGCCACTGGCTCAGTTCTTCGCAGGCACGCATGGTTGAAGGATCAGAATTTATCTGACCATGTTAAGACAAGGATTTTGGATGCTCCTTTGCAGTCTGATGTGTTTGGTTCACCTGTGGAGTCAGTCTTGAAGAAAATGGAAGACAAGGCTAAGTCTATGCAGACTGTTAAAGATTTTTTGCAAGTTCAGCCTCCGAAGTTTAGTAGGAATTGGCCTGCTAAGGGGTGGACGTATCCTTCTTATGATTCTCAGTCTAGGGGTAGATCTAGACGTGGTAGGGGCAGAGCTCAAGAGTTCTTTCAGGCCTAGAACAGGGAGTTCCCCTGCACAATCTTCGGGTGAGGGTAGGGGCCAGTCCTTTCGTAAACAGGCCCAATGACCTACTTTTTCAGCTGCCAGATCCTTCTTGCCTGGCAGCACCTTTGGGAGGAAGGTTAGCACTCTTCAAGGAAAATTGGATGTTGGTTACCCAAGACAAATGGGTATTGGATATCATACACCAGGGTTACAAGTTTTATTTCCATACCTTGCCTCCTTTCAAAGGCATGCCGGACGTTCCTCCTCAGCAAAGACTAGAGGCTCGCAAACAAATTTCTCTACTACTTCAAATAGGGGCCATACAACCGGTCCCTCTGCCAGAAGTGGGCCTAGGATTTTATTCTCGCCTGTTTCTAGTACCAAAGAAAGGAAACACGTGGAGACCAATTTTGGATTTATCCATCCTCAACACATATCTGGACATTCCCAAGTTCAAAATGTTAACGTTACAACAGCTTTTACCTCTGCTGGGCAAAGATCACTGGATGGTGACCCTGCATCTCAAGGAGGCTTACCTTCATGTTCCTATCAGGCCCAGTTGCAGGAAGTATCTGCGTTTTCGGGCTGGGACTTCACATTATCAGTTCTCTGCATTGCCCTTTGGCTTATCTACTGCCCAGAGTGTTCACGAAGGTTCTGGCTCCAGTGGTAGCTTTTTTCAGGCTAAGAGGAATACAGATCTATCCTTATTTGGACGATTGCCTGATACTGGCCCAAGAAAAGGACGAACTTCTTCATCATTTACAGTATGTGATGGCAGTGTTAAGATGCCTGGGGTATTCTGTGAACGAAATAAAGTCCAGTCTAGTACCCTCTCAGGACATGTGCTTTCTGGGTGTGAGACTGAATACAGCATCCCAGATGGCCTTTTGACCCCGGACAAACAAAAGAATCTTTCTCTTTACTTCCATCAGTTGTCTCATCAGTCCAGGCTGACTGCAAGGACAGTCCTTCAAGCCTTGGGGTTCATGGCATCTTGTATTCTGGTACTTCCCAATGCCAAACTGCATATGAGGAAGCTACAATGGTATCTCAAGAATGTATGGACACAGCACTGCCAAGATTTGGACACTGTCATTCAAATAATACCTTGCATTCAAAAGGAATTTTTGTGGTGGGCTCAGGAATGTCACCTAAACAAGGGACTCTCTGTGACCCGGCCAGAGGCGAGTCAGATTTTAACGACAGATGCCTCAGACAAAGCTTGGGGAGCTCATCTAAATGGAAAATGGGTACAAGACACGTGGCCTGCCAGACTTCAACATCTACATATCAACTTGAAGGAGATGTTAGCAGTCCAATTTGCATTGATAGCTTTCAAGGATTTACTTCTTCCAGGGCAGGTGTTGATTCAAACAGACAACACAACTGTCATGTGGTACATCAACAAGCAAGGGGGGACGCATTCTTATCCTCTATGCAGACAAGCAATGATTTTGTGGGAGACTGCTCTCAGTTTACAGCTAAATCTTCAGGCAAGGTTTCTGCCAGGAGCACAGAACTCCTTAGCAGATGTGTTGAGCAGACAAATTATGGATCCCCACGAGTGGAAATTGGATCCTCATGTATTTCAGAGATTGACAGTGTTATGGGGAACTCCAGACATAGATCTGTTCGCTTCTCCACTAAATTGCCAGCTGCCAAAGTTTTGCACAAAAAGGTTTCATCCCTCGGCTTGGAAAGTGGATGCTCTCTCATTCAATTGGAGCAATCTTCACGTGTATGCCTTTCCACCTCTGCCTCTCCTCCCAAAGGTACTGCTGAAGGTCAGACAGGACAAGCCAAACATGATTTTAATAGCTCCAGATTGGCCTCGACAGCACTGGTACCCATTACTGAGAAGTCTGGTACAGGAGCCTCCATGGCCTTTGCCTTCGATTCCTCACCTGCTGTCTCAGGAGAACAGTCATTTACTCAATGTCAAACTTCATTCTCTACATCTGACAGCCTGGCATATTCTGTTTTAAACCCTGGAGGGTCTCAGCTTCCACAAGTTTTGAATGTTATTTTGGAGGCCAGAAGGCCTAGTACAAGGAAAGTTTACGCAGATAAATGGAGGAGATTTTTATTTTGGAGTACTGCAAAAGACTTTGATGTTTCTAAACCTAATTTAAGTGTTGCGCTTCAATACCTTACTGAGTTATTGGACAAAGGTTTGTCCTTCTCCTCTATAAAGGTTCATGCTGCAGCAATTTCTGCTCACTATGACTGTGACCCACCATTATTTTCTCAGCCTTTGTTTAAGCAATTCCTTAGAGGGGCAAAAAATATAAGACCCCCACGTAGAGCTCCTACTCCTGCTTGGGATCTCAATTTTGTGTTGGAGAAACTCACTCTACAACCTTTTGAGCCTGCAGAATCGGCAGAGTTGAAATATTTATCTTGGAAGACTGCTTTTTTGTTGGCCATTACCTCTGAGAAGGGTTTCTGAATTACAGGCCCTTATGGCAGTTGAGCCTTTCTTAATTTTCCACAAGGACAGGGTGTCTTTCGCACTAACCCTTCTTTTATGCCTAAAGTGGTTTCTAGTGTGGCTTTAAACCAAACTATTCATTTGCCTACTTTTATGCAAACCCCCAAAATAAAGGGGAAAGGATTTTGCACACTTTGGATATACACAGACAGTTGCGATATTATTTGAGCAGAACTAAAGGGTTCAGGCAGTCTCAGCAGTTGTTTCTTTTGCTTTGGGTTCTCAGGGCAAACCTGTTTCAAAACAAACTATTTCTAAGTGGATTGGTTTTTGTATTGCTTTCTGTTATTCCCATCATGGTAAGGAGATTCCAGCTGGGATTAGGCCTCATTCCACTAGGGCTACTGCCACTTCTACAGCTTTTTTAAGGGGGGTGGCTACTAAAGATATTTTGGAAGCAGATACTTGGAGTTCAGTGCATACTTTCTCTAAGCATTACCACCTTCCACTTTACTCTAAATCTAGGGCTGGATTTGCAACTGCAATTTTGCAAGGCATGTTGGCAGCTCCTAATTCTTTATAGTTTTGCCATCCTCCCTTACCTCTGCTTTGGGATTCTACCCATATGTAAGTACTGCAGCAATGTGAGATGAAGAACATAGTACAGTTTTGTACCTACCATAAATGTAGATGTTCGAAGATCCACATTGCTGCAGTCCAATTTACCCTCCCTCCTTCCCCTCTGTTGTTGAAGGTGGTGGTGTGGTTTGTGTTGTACATATTGTAAATATGGTTAGTGCACGGGTGGTTGGTTAGGTTTTGCTGGTTTTTGGCTTTGGCCTTTCTTGTTAGGGCCTTCTGACATCTGGGGCAAGAAAAGACTGAGGAAATGACGTCGGTCATGCGCTTTTGTACCCTGACGTCCTGATGTCAGTTTTAAGCGCCTTGACCGACGTCAGCCTAATACTTTGGTATTCGGGCCGACCGAGGACAGCGGACTACCCATATGTAAGGACTGCAGCAATGTGGATCTTCGAACATCTACATTTATGGTAGGTACAAAACTGTACTTTTTAAACCCACATTCCTCAAGTATTTCTAAAGGAATTTTTTTCTGAGACAGTTGACCTCCAATTTCATCAGTCATGTTTATTCATATCTTATGGCCCTGCATCCATGTTCCAGTCCCCCAGCATGGCAGTGGTTCCCGCAGTTAATACTTCAATCATATTTTTGGTTTCTGAACTAATTTTACTTTGGATCTTTGGGGGGGGGGGGGGGCTGGTCTTCCACTGGTATCAGATTATTCCCACTTGTTTCTTTAATGGTTGCATAATTACTGTGAAGCTCTATTACATGCTCCCTTAATTCCAACCACTAGAATTTGGCCACTAAGATCACTACATCCAAGTGCCTGCTTTGTGGATAGAATGGACAGATTGACATTTTGTAACCCGCTGTCTCAAATTTTTAGTTTTTAGTCTAATGAGTGCCCTGTAATGCTATGATCTTATTTGCTACAGTTAGTCTCTCCTTTCCTGGGCTTGAGACCACTAACACTCATCATAACAGAAAGACAAACCATATACAGTTGCTAATGGTTTGCCTTCAATCGTGTTTCAACTCAGAATGCCTTCAGTAAAATGTTTGCAAAGGATAACAAGGGGCTTGATGACATAATCTTAGTATTTACTTCTTGAATGTCTAACAGCAAAATTGTTTTTACAGATTCTGCTTTTACCTTCGTCCACAAGCTCTTCAATTTTTCTTGCTTTCAGAGATTTTATCTTGTATATATGTAGTTGTTGGTTTCTTCACGTTTTGATTCCAGTACCTGATTCATGTTGCACAGTATTTTGCATGATATGTTTGGCATATACATTAAGTAATGTGGTGATACATATCCTTACACTCCTTTCCAAATTTTAATTTAGTCAGTTGTTCCATATTTAGTTCTAACTTTTGCTTCTTGGTTTGAGTACAGACTCTGCAGGAGTCTAATAAAGGGACCCAGTATCCTTGTTTATCTAAACACTTGCTACATTGGTATAGTCCACACAGTCAAAGGCTTTAGAGTAGTCGATAAAAGAAAAGGAATTATTTCTGGAACTTGTTTGATTTATGTGCTATCCAGTAGATGTCATTGTAATATCTGGTACCTCTGTCTGTTCTAAGTGCACTTGTTTGTTAATTTGAGCACTCTTTGGCATTGCCCTTTTTGGGATTAATATGTAAAGTAGACCTTTTTGATCTTTTTCTGCAAATTTGTGAAATTGGTAGATCTG
Source organism: Protopterus annectens (assembly GCF_019279795.1). Classification (NCBI taxonomy): domain Eukaryota; kingdom Metazoa; phylum Chordata; order Ceratodontiformes; family Protopteridae; genus Protopterus; species Protopterus annectens. Next base: position 926,282,331 of record NC_056737.1, on the reverse strand, counting down.
CTCAAGTGTGGCTTCCAAGCTGTTTGCCACCTCAAGAATGCTTTGTTTTGATAAAGCCCTGGTCATGGCCCAGGTGACCTAAATTTGATTAGAAGTTTGAGTGTCTTATGAAGCTAGCAGGGGAGACTTTGACATTAGGTGTTTCACCAGTGGGGCATGGATCTGTTGCACATGCACTAGCTGGGGGATTCGGCATGCAGAGGCATATTTCCTGCTGTGGCAATACAAAGTAGAGCTCATAAAGCTGCTGGGGGGGGGGGGGCAGGGCAGGCCTAGACTGCTGTGCAGGACCAACAAGCTAACCCACTTCCTACCACCCTACTCTCTTACTCTCTCCTCTGTGGAATGAATTTGCTGATAGGGCTTCTGTGGCAGGTAGGAATAAGCCATAGGATTTTAGGGCTTTTGTCTAGCCTGAGTATGCCAGGCTCTGCCCTGCAAAGTGAGTAGTAGGGGAGTCATCAGATGAAGTTCCGTGGAAAGCAAAAAAAAAAAAAAAAAAAAGTCTTGGAAGACTAAGTTCTCCATAGGCAGAACATAACATAAAACATCATGGTGTGACCCCAGTCTTAAGTCGCAACACTCTTCATAGCATTTGGATTGCTCCATACAGTCTGTATTCTTTCATTGCCAACCAAGAGATGGCACCTTTACTCACTGACTGTCCAAAAATGCCTTGCATAAGCTGTTAATGTGACTATGTAGTACTTTTAACTTTTCAATAAACAGTGAACAGAGAAGAAAAACAACTTCAACAAGCACCACTCTGTTTTTTGATAATCCACTTGAGTTTGACAAACATAAATGAGTATCATTTAAGGTTAGTATAAGCAAAATCATGGCAAAGTATGTATAGCTAGAACGTTGCTCGTACTCTGCCTAACAAGCTTGCATCTAACCTGCATTTGCTTCTTACATTGGTATACTGTACAAGTCTGGTCACAAGATTACATTCTCCTCTCCACTCCTGCAGTTATGCTGACGTGATTGAATATCAAGACTTTTTGCTAGTCATTTTGGTGGGATCCATCAGTGTTTGCCTTTGTAGAACATAACCTTAAGTTTAGCTTTCAGCCGTCCCTGGCACATTAGCATGTGTTTTAAGTTCTTTTCTCTGTGTTCATCAGCCCTCCACAGTTATTCCCCCTGTTGGATATGTTTACATTAGACCTTCCATTGAAACGCTAGTCTGAGTTTTTAAAATAATAAAAACGCAGATGTGGTAAGAAAAGCCAGTACAACTTTCTGTTCCAGTCATAATTAAGTCAAGAAAACTTTCTGATCTGAAGTTGTTGTCTTAATTTGCTCTTCAACTTGTGAGTCCTCAGATCCGGCACTCATCCAACTTGGTCGCATAACCAGTATTTGATCTGAGCTCCAAGCTTCTCCCCTACCCATAATGCCAATGTCTCTTTCCTCCATTCAGATCTCATTTGCCACGCTTCATGTAAGCATCGTGGTCCTTTGCTCTGAGTTTCAGTTGGGGTAAGTGAATGTATTTTTATGCCCTTTCTATCTTTTCTACCTCCCGTTCCTCGTGCGTTAGCGTTGGTTAAAAAAAAAATACTTCTTTCTGCCTTTCTGTAGAGCGTGTGTGTTTTGTTTGGGTCTCTCAGCTCATTACCTGCCATGTCTGGGACCCCAAAACCTGGGTTCTGTAAGTGCACAGAGTGTGACCATAAGCTCTCCCCAGCGGATGGCCACACTCTGTGCAGAGAATGCCTAGGAGCTGCCCATTTGGAATCCTCGTGCTCCATCTGCGCGGGGTTCATTCCCCTCACATTGATGGACAGGAGAGACAAGTTTATTATTAAAGGCCTTCTTCCCCCTCCTACCACTGGGGCTCAGGCCTCCTCAACCCAGGCTTCCACTTCCATCTCTGCCCTGGCCTCTTGGATTCAACCTCCCGCCAAGAGGTCTAGGGATAGAGACAAGCCAGCTAAGTTCAAGGACAGGCCGATGAAGTGGTCCCAGATCACTCTTGCTCTGCTGGTCCTCCAGCCAAGGTCTGCTCAGCTCTGAGAATGGAGTCTCCCCGGCTTGTTCCCCTCCTTTTCCCCAGAGCCGGAGGAGCTTCTGACCCATTTGCTCACTCAGGCCTCACCTCACCGCCCTTCTAGGCCGGTGTCTGTGGCCTCCTCGTCCAAATCCACTTGTAGCTTTTCCGAAGCGGAGGTGGACAGGATGATGCAGAGATTTATCAGTACCCAGATACAAATGGGAATCTTGCCTGCCCCTCTCCCTCCGGAGCGGGGGGCATGCAGTCCGCATTCATACCAATTCCGATCCCACCCCTAGTTTTGGAGCCCGCTGTTTTGAGGACACTCGGCGTTGATTTTACCTTGTACCTCTATGCCGGCCATTACCTTGAGTAGGTCGGATATGACAAGCTCAGAACCATCTGGATCTGGGAGCTGGATTCGAGAGGATGGTATCACTCAGAGTTTTTCGGAACAGAGCCTTCCACTTGGAATCTCGGCGCCTGGTGGTTCGGCTCTGGCTCCCCCATTGATTTAGAGGGTTGCATACCCTTCTATAGCCTCTTCTCAGGAGGTCCATTCCCCTTCTGCTTTCAGCGTGGTGGAGAGGGTTCTCTTGATCCCATCGAGACCCTTGACGATCTCATCTTCGGAATCTGCCCTGGCTCCCTCCATTTCTGGTGCAGATTTGGCCATCCTGCTACCTCAGGGACAGCTTGCTGTCTCTTTGCCCCAGGGAGCTCTCGGTTGGGAACAGCAAGACGTTGGCAAGTCCTCCCCAGAGACCCCCCACTGAGGAGGTGCCTTGCAAACGCATGTGTAAAAAGAGGCACTTGGACTCCCCGCCGGAGTCCCTCATGGAAGAAGCCAATTTTAGAGAAAGGGGAAGGTTCCCCCCAGTTACCCCCCCCCCCCCCCGGATGTCTCCTTTGGAAACATCATGGAAATTCTCTGCCAGTAAGGGGGTGTTCTGCCGAGAAACCTGACCCAGATGAATTGGTGTTCCTGGAGGCATTTGGCACGGGATCCTCTACTTCTTTGGGTGTTCCCTCCCGCTGATCCACTAGTGGACCTCGTTACATCACGGGTGTGGAAGGAGCCGGACATAGTGGAGCCAATCCCCAAATGCCCGGAAAAGATTTTAAGCGCCCCATCAGATAGGAACTACTGGACCAAGGGATCCCCTGTTGATGCCATGGTGGTGGCAGCGGGCACTAAAAAGCTCACACAGGAGAGCTCTAGGGTTCATCCACCGAAGCGAGAGTACAGGACGATGGACTGTTTTGGGAAGCGGGTGTACACTTCAGCGACGTTTTCAGTGCGTGCACTGAATTACTTGACACATGTGATTAGGCTTCAGCGAGAGCTAGTCAAGGAGATCGCAGAGTCTACCCGGGTCCATGTCGGCAGAGGACAAGCAAGTTTTCTACTCTCGAATGGCTACCCTCACATCTGTTGCTATCACCTGTATGCATCTCCTCTCCCATGCTACCGAGGGTGCCGATAGAGCTGCCGGAACAGGCATTGCCATCAGGCGTCATGCTTGGCTCCAGCTTTGTGCCTTCTCAGAGTCCTTTAAGGCACCTTTTATTAACGCCCCGTACGACAGTCCCACCCTTTTTTGGAAAGTCCATACGCGACATTCTAGTTCAGAGTGGGAAAGACGGGAAGACGCTGTTGGGATCCGCTTTTCGTCCCCTCTGTGAACCTTTGTAAGGAATCAGCGGGAGGCTAAGAAGATGTGGTTCCGGAAATGTCAGAGCTACCCTCAGGACTCGCCTTTCCCCCACAGGCAGAGGGTGATTCGACAGATGCAGCCCCAGAGGCAGAGGAGGTCCGAGGAATCAAGGGTCTCGGGACCCTTTCTCTGATAGACCCGTGCAACAACCCAGAAGGGTTGCCCGGCTGCTCAGCTCTGGAGCCAGTTGGGGGACACTTTTTGCTACACCCAGCTCCGTGGGAGTCGGTCACGGATGATCGTTGGGTGTTGCAAATCCTATCCAGAGGCTATTCAATCACCTCTTCCACCCAGACACCTCCCGAACATTCCACCCATGCAAAGGAAGGAAGCAGCACTGGAAATTGCAAAGCTGCAAAAAAAGTGAGTCATCCAACCCGTACCCCCAGACCAGACTGGATTAGGTATTTATCCCAGATTCTTTTTGGTGCCAAAGAAGACTGGGGACTTGACCCATTTTGGATCTCTCCATCTTAAACCTGTCAGTTGCCAAGACAAAATTCCGGATGGCCACTCTTCAGTCTATCCTGCCCTTTCTGCAGGAGAGTGATTGGATGTGTTCGGTCGACCTTCAGGATGCGTACAACCACATCAAAATGGACAGGCGCTCTCGGAGGTTTCTCTGGTTCTGGCTGGCAGCCAGTTATTACCAGTTCAGAGCGCTCCCCTTTGGTCTCACCACAGCCCCCAGAGTGTTCACCAAAGTGATGGTAGTGGTAGCGGCTCACCTGAGACTACAGGGATTCCATGTCTTCCCCTACTTGGATGATTGGCTCCTTGTTGCCCCTTCCAGGCATCAACTCTGCCAAGTGAGGGATTTCCTACTTCACTTAGCCGACCAGTTGGGCATAACCATCATTCTCAACAAATCGTTACTGGCTCCAGTTCAAGTGTTAGATTTCACTGGGGCTCGGTCGGACACTATCCAAACCAAGGTTTTTCTAACCTCAGAGAATCCAGTCTCTCAAGCTATATGTCCTCTGTAGCCTTCAAGCTCAGTCACTGACGGTGAAATTGGTATTATGGGCATTACTGTCCATGGAGGTCACTATCACTGTCTTACCCATGTCCCGGTTTCACATGTGGTTACTTCAATGGTCCTTGCAGTTCAATGGTCCATGCTAGATCTTCCTTTGTCTAACCCTATTCGAGTATCCCGGGTGTGAAGGTACTCTCTTCTGTGGTGGATTCGTTCCCCGGACATTCTCTGTGGTCGCCCCTTTCTTCTGCCTTCCCCTTTGGCCACGGCGACCACAGACGCCTCCCTACTAGGGTGGGGGGGCACTGCTAGAGAAGGACAGTCCAAAGTATGTGGTTCCCCTATGAGACTCGATTGCATCTCAGCATCCTGGAGATGAGGGCAGTGCTTCTAGGGTTGCAAGCTCTCCATGCCCCATCTTACCCTAGGGTCGATTGCTATCCAGACAAACAGTATGTCCGTGGTCTGGTACATCAACAAGTAGGGAGGAACCACGTCTTATCCCCTGTGTTGCAAAGCCATGAGAGTGTGGGAGTGGGTGATCCCCACTGGCCGTTTTCTGGTGGCAACGCACATTCCGGGGAGGTCCAGCATTCTACCCCACAGGCTCAGCAGGTCTGTCCTGATGCCTTACGATTGGTCTGTGAATCCTTCAGTAGCAAAACAGAACTTTCTCTGACGTGAAGTGCAGCGAGTGTTTCCCTCTGAACACCCCGCCGGGGGAAGCCCCTAGAGACACTCCAGTTCATGCTTGGCCCTCCGGTCTTCCATATGCTTATCCTCCTCCTCTGCCGCTAATACCGAAATTTCTTAGAAAGCTCGCAGACTGGGGAGCTTAGTCATCCTCATTGCCACATTCTGGCCTTGCAAAGTAAGGTTCCACACTCTGTGGTCTCAGGTGGTGTGTCCACCCTGGATGTTGGATCCGATTCCGGATCTCATCTCTCATCCTTCAGGGATTGCCCATCCAGACCTGGTCAGTCTGAAGCTCACTGCTTGGCTGCTCCAGTTCCCATGGTAATCAGGACACCCGGGTTATCTTCTCCAGTCAAAAGGATTGTGGTTGCAGCTCATAAGTCTTCTACCAGGAAGGTTTACTCCAGCAAGTGGAAACCTTTTTTATTTGGGCTTCTCAGCGTGATTTCAACCCCTTCACTGCTCCAGTTCTGGCAGTTTTGGAATTTCTAGCAAGTATTTTTCAGCAAGGTGCTAGATGTTCATCGTGTTTCACTGTTGCAGTCATTACAATTGGGTTATCCTGCTGGCAGACTACCCGCAGTCGGCCTGAATTCCAAATTCTAGGTCCGGCTTCGGTTGCTGTCGCCTCCTTCCTGACACCAGTGTGCCAGGGGTATAAAAGATGCAGCTGACGCCATTTTCTTCAGACTTTCTTGCTGCGCGGTGCCCGAAGCAAAAGCAGTTCGCAAGTTTCCTGAGATTTTCAAGTTCAAATTTCAGATCCGAAGTCTTCATTTAAAGCTAAGTACCCCATTGGGGAAACTTTTTTCTTGCTCCAGACCGATGTCAGAAAAAGTTAATAATTGTATTTCTTGTGGGAAGCAAATACCTCATAAGGATTTTCATTCTTACTGTATTCCTTGCCTAGGTCCTGACCACGACATTGCTAGTTGTCGGTTTTGTGCTACATTTAACCAACGCACTATTAAGCGTCGGTACGATTTTGCATTTCATTACTTTGGCAGACTAATTATATAATGCCGTCGGAACAGCCAACTACTGGAGTTTACAAAAAACACAAAGAAAAGGACAGGCATCCGAGGTCCAAAACCTACGACGAGGCTTCTTCGAGGCCAGTCGCCGGTTCTCAGTGAGGTGCTTTCGCAGCCCCTGACGACCGCTACTTTAGAGTCGCTGGCCGATACTGACTCCCATGCGGAGTCAACCAGGCCTACAGAAACTCAAGGTATTGGACCTTCGGAAACCATTCCCTCAGATGGGTCCGGAGCCGCTGAGCAGGCATTGGCTTCTGAGGGTGTTTTCAGGCCTACACAATTATATGTTAAAACGACTTCAGCTTCAAAGGCAAAGACTAAAGCAGCTTTAAAGACAAAGAAATAAGTACAACAGCCCCATGGACAGGCCTCCATGCCTAAAAAACAGATGCTCAAAATGTCTGAAGACCTGATTACTTTGATCAGGGGTTCTCATCCCCCTCCTGACAAGAGGCCTAGGCAAGAGATAGAATATGAATCTTCAGATCAGGTTTCCATTTCTTCTGATCAGCGATACTCTCTTCTTCCTTATGAGGATTCTGATGCTGAAGAATCTATCCCCTCAGCTTCTCCACGTGAGGATTATTCTTTTGGTGAAACTCTGCATACAATGAGGGAGCATTTCAATTAGGAGAGCCAAGATTAATCAGAATCTAAGAAAAGGCTTGGAGACTTTCTTTTACTGCCTCAGCACAGGCCCCTTGCTATTCCACCTGTGCTAGACATTGTAGATGATGTATTTTCAAAGTCCAGTCTGACTCCTGACTCCTTACCTCCAGCTCCTGTTAAGCCAGACAGATATTACAGGGTTCTAGACTTCCACAAATTTCTTTTTAAAAACCCTGCTGCTGACCCAGAAACTATCTCTCAGGGTCCCAAGGGGGTCAAGGCTTCCACTGCAAAAAAACCCTACCCCCTCTGGCAGAGATTCCAGGGCGCTGGACAGATGGGGAAAAAGGATTTACACTTCTGCTACCTTGGCTATAAGGGCTTTAAATTGTCAGTTTCATATGCTTAAATATCAGCAATACATAATGTCTCTGCTTAAACAGAAAATGTTGACAAATTCTGAATGTGCAGAGAATAAAGAAATGCAGGATTTATTGCATGCAGCTGAACAAGTTGGAAAGCATACTTTACAATGTGGTTTTGATTCTTTGGAGGCCTCCTGCAGAGCCGCTGTTACGGGTTCTGTCATTAGGAGGCATGCTTGGTTAAAGGAACAGAATCTGCCTGACCATGTTAAAGCAAAATTATTAGATTCTCCATTACAGCATGATACCTTGTTTGGTGTTAAAGCAGAAGAGGTGTTGAAGAAAATGGAGGACAAAGCCAAATCTTTGCAGACAGTCAAGGATTACTTACAGGTACAGCCTCCAAGATTTAGCAGACACCTGGCCTACTAAGAATTGGTCCTTTCCAGTGTCAGACAGGCCACAAAGAGGCAGATACAGATGCCTAGAGGCAGATCCCAACCCCAAGGCTCATACAGGTCTAAATAATGGGGTGCTTCTACCTCCAAAAGCAGAGAAGACAAGTCACAGCCATACGGAAAGCAGTCCCAATGACTTCCCCCTGCCAGCGCCAAGCACTTATCTATTGGCAGCTCCTTTAGGGGGAAAACTAGCACTTTTTTCTCAAAACTGGCACGTAATCACCCAGGACAAATGGATCTTGACCATAGTGTCACAAGGTTACAGGTTCCACTTTCACACCCTGCCAAGGGCAAACGGTACGCCAGACCTGCCAAAAAATTAATGGGCAGAGGCACAAAAGCAAGTTTCATCCCTCATGGACATGAGGGCCATTCAGCAAGTACCACAGCAAGAGCAGGGACAAGGATTTTTCTCAAGACTTTTCTTGGTGCCCAGAAAGGACAAAGCCTGGAGGCCAATGCTGGACCTATCTATTCTAAACACATACCTGGATATTCCAAAATTCAAAATGTTGACTCTGCAGCAGCTTCTGCCCATGCTGGGCAAGAAGGCTTGGCTTGTATCCTTAGACCTAAAAGAGGCATACCTGCATGTCCCAATCAGACAATCATGCAGAAGATACCTCAGATTCATAGCTGGCTCTGCACTGCCCTTTGGCTTATCTACTGCGCCCAGGGTCTTCACAAAATGCCTGGCACCAGTAATTGCATTTTGCAGACAAAGAGGAATACAAATATATCCTTACTTGGACGACTGTCTTATTCAAGCAGAGAACAAGGACATACTACTACAGCATCTGGCGTTTGTAAAAAGATTATTAACATGCCTAGGGTACACAGTAAACGAGAAGAAATCAAAACTTGTACCTTCTCAAGAGATAATATTCCTGGGTGCAAGCTTAAATACAACTGCCCAGGTGGCTTATTTCATGCCAGACAAACAAAGGCAACTGACTACTTATTTCAAAAGGTTGGCAACAAACACCCAGTTAACTGCAAGAAAAATTCTGCAGGCTTTGGGCTTCATGGCATCCTGCATTCTGCTAATTCCATATTCAAGACTGCATATGAGGAAACTACAATGGTATCTAAAAAGTGTTTGGACTCAACATTGCCACAGCCTGGAAACAATAATTACACTCATTCCCTGCCTGCAACAGGAGTTTCGATGGTGGGCAAAGGCCTGTCACCATAACAAGGGGCAGCCATTCACCATGCCCCCAGCCAGGCAAACATTGACAACAGATGCATCAGATTATGCCTGGGGGGCTCACATGGCAGGAAGATGTATTCAGGGCTCATGGTCCGCAATCCAAATGCATCTACATATCAATCAAAAAGAGATGCTAGCTGTTCAAAATGTCCTAACAGCCTTCAACGACCTACTTCATCCAGGACATCTACTGATAAAAATGGACAATAGTACAGTCATGTGGTACATAAGCAGGGTGGCACACATTCCTACCCCCTTTGCAGACAAGCCGTGACTTTGTGGGACACAGCATTGACTTACCAAGTACATCTGCAAGCACAATTCCTACCAGGAAAGATAAATACTCTGGCAGGCTAACTAAGCAGAAACCTCATGGATCCCCACGAGTGGAAATTGGATCCACAAGTCTTCAACATGATAACAAGGAATTGGGGATGCCTGGACATAGATCTATTTGCCTTCCCTCACAACTGCCAACTACAGAGATTCTGCACAAGGACTTATCACAAGCAAGCATGGAAAGTGGATGCTCTATCTTTCAGCTGGAAAAACTTAACAGTATATGCCTTTCCACCACTGCCTCTCCTCCCCAAGGTACTCCTAAAGGTCAAACAAGAGAAGCTAAAAATGATACTGATTGCCCCAGACTAGCCCTGCCAGCACTGGTACCCAATCCTAAGGAACTTGACTCAATGCCCAGCATGGACATTACCTCAAATTCCTCACTTACTGACCCAACAAAACAATCCGATCCTGCACAGCCAAATCAGGACCTTAAATCAGTCAGCATGGCGGATAATGTAGCTTTTCAAAACACACCTCTTTCTAAAGCGGTTATGGATGTTATTATGGAGGCCAGGAGGCCCAGTACCAGAAAATCTTATGCAGACAAATGGAGGAGATTCTGTGCTTGGAACCAGGCACAAGGAATTGACATGATTGTTCCAAATATACCTCAGGTTTTGCAATACTTAACTGAGATGCTGAACAAAGGCCTATCATTTTCATCAATTAAGATTCATGCCTCTGCCATTTCAGCTCTTTACAATACAGAGCCACCTATTTTCTCTCATCCTTTAATAAGTCAGTACCTCAGAGGAGCCAAAAACTTACGGCCTCCACGGAGATCACCAATACCTGCATGGGACCTCAATTACATCTTGGAAAAACTCACTCTGCCTCCTTTTGAGCCAGCCGCTACAGCTAATATAACATTTTTATCATGGAAAACAGCTCTGTTGCTAGCAATAACCTCTGCAAGACGAGTCTCAGAGCTACAGGCAGTCATGGCTGTGGAACCTTTCATCATCTTCCATCCAGATAGGGTTTTTCTAAGGACAAACCCCACTTTTATGCCTAAGGTAGTGTCCAGTGTGGCCCTCAACCAAACTATTCATTTGCCTACTTTTTATCCAAACCCACAGAATAAGGGTGAGAAACTTCTGCATTTTTTGGACATACACAGACAGTTGCGCTTCTACTTGGACAGAACCAAAGCTTTCTGAAAGATTGAGCAATTACTGGTGGCATATATGCTGCAGGATCACAAGGAAAGGCTATCTCAAAACAGACTATTTCAAAGTGGATAGGTCACTGTATTCGTCTATGCTATTCTCAACATGGCAAATCAGTGCCTAAGGGCATTAGGCCACATTCAACCAGAGCAACAGCCTTCCTCAGAGGAGTGCCCACCAAAGACATTTTAGAGGCTGCAACCTGGAGTTCAGTGCATATTTTTACAAAGCACTACCACTTACCACTGTACTCCAAATCCAGGGCAGGCTTTGCCACTGCACTTCTGCAGGGCCTCATAGCCGCTCCTAATTATATTTAGTTCCAGCCTCCCAACCTTAGCTTTGGGATTCAACCCAATTGTAATGACTGCAACAATGAAACACGATGAACATAGTATAGTTGTGTACCTACCATAAATGTAGATGTTCGAGTGTATTCACTGTTGCAGTCCAGGTTACCCACCCACCACCCCCCTTATCTTTGCTGGACCTTATCTGTACTTCTCTATTCTATACAACCTATGTGGTGTATTTGCTTGTAGATGAAGGAAGCTTGTTATTTAGTGCATGCATGCTTTATTGACATTTTTTTTAGCCTACCCTTTTGGGGGCACCTGATATCTGTGGCAAGAAAAACTGAAGAAAATGGCGACGGCTGCATCTTTTATACCGCTGGCGCACTGACGTCAGGGAGGAGGCGACAGCAACCGACGCCGGACCTAGACTTCGGAATTCAGGCCGACTGCAGGTAGCCTGCCAGCAGGATAACCCAATTGTAATGACTGCAACAGTGAATACACTCGAACATCTACATTTATGGTAGGTACACAACTGTACTTTCTCTACAGTCAGGGTCCAACTTGCAGCCATTTCCAACTTTCATGTGGGTGACAATATGGCTTCTCTAGCTTCTTCTAAGCTTTGTAAAGCCTTTTTGAAGGGCACCTTTTTGCTTCACCCACCGGTTAAGGACCCAACGCCTCCTTGGGATCTCACATTAGTCTTACAAGCTTTGGTCTCACCCCCGTTCGAGCCTGTAGGCTCAGTGGACTTAACATGTCTTGGAAAACTATCTTCTTGGTTATTACAGCTGCCAAAAGAATTTTGGAGCTTCAAGCATGGTCAGTTAAGCCTCCTTATTTGGTATTTCATAAGGATAGGGTGTCCTTGTGTACTAATCCATCCTTTCTTCCTAAGATAGCTTCAGAATCCAGTATTAATGAAGTGATTAATCTCCTGGTTTTCTTCCTAAATTTTCAGAATAAAGGAGAGTACAAGCTGCACTTATTGGACATGCATAGACAGTTACGTTTGGACATGCATAGACAGTTACGTTTTTACCTGCATAGGAATAAATCCTTTTCGCAAGTCTGACCAACTGTTTTATTTACTATTCTAAGCCCTTTTTAGGGATACCAGTGTTGAAGGTCACCATTGCTGGATGGATTTCTCAGTGCATCACTCAGGCATATTTGGCTAGAGGCTTATCCCTGCCAGGTCATGTGAAGGCGCAGTCCACTAGGTCTATGGCTACTTCAGCTGCCTTTTGGTCTAGAATGTTTTTAGATGACATTTGCTCTGCAGCTACTTGGGTTCTTCACATATTTTCATCTCGCATTACAAGTTGGACATTCTATCCAGGAACAGGGCATCCTTTGGCTCCGCCATGCTCCAGAATATCCTTCCATGAGGGCCTCCCAGGTGTTTATTGGCTAGGGTCTCTGTCCCACAGGTTGAAGAGCAAATGAAGACAACAGTTTCAGATAGAGGTTATGTACTCACCATAACTTTCCATCTGAGTTGTTGCTCTTCATTTGTCTTCAACCATCCCTCCTGCTTTCCCCCTGCCTTGTGTAGGTTGTGTGGTGGTCTGGTCGGAAGAGGAATGGTCACCACAAAGGTGTATCCTTGTTCTCCTCTTGTTTATGGAGACCCTTGTCATGGGACAAGGAGGTCAGATTGGGATGCTAAGGTAGGCAGCAAACTCGATCTGAAGGGAAAAGGAGACAGGGCCATTATGGGTAGGGGAGGAGCTTGGAGCTCGGATCAGATGCTGGATATGCAGCTGAGTTGGATCCGAGGACCCACAGGTTGAAGACAAATGAAGAGCAACAACTCAGATGGAACGTTATGGTGAGTACATAACTTCGTCTTTTCTTTAATCTTGCTCGCAGCAGGTTATTGCTCCTTAACACTGATCTAGTGTTCACTAGTCCATTTTCCCTTGTATTTCTTTAGGTTTTTTTTTTTGGCTGATTTTCATTTTGCGTATGTGGTCATAATTTGTTGGTGTGTGTTTTGCTATTCACTGTTTGTTGTGTCTTAGAGATGGTTTTGAATGGTTTTCAAACTTAACTGTTAACTGAAGCCATAAAAGTTAAATGACTGAGATGTGAAAAAAAGCTAAATTGTGTAAACCTGTTTAATAGTTTATTTCTTTTATAAGTTGGGCCTATTAGCTACTGCCTTAATTCTGTTTTCCATTTAGATACATTTTGTATTTTGACATTTGTTTATGTGGTGTAACTGTGTGCTTTGAACTTATTTTTTTCTTCTGTGAAAATAAAGATGTGATGTTCATTCATAAATCGCTACTGTAGCAGCCTAAACTGCATGGGTTATATCCTGCCAGGGATACGACAGTTGACTAGTCTCTAAAGCCTTTGGCTTCATCCATGTACACCCAGGCTGCTGGTAGCATGAGCTCCAAGTGGAGAAAAACAGCAGCCTGGGCTCCACGTGCTTGGGTACTTTCTTGCTGTCTAAAGAGTGTGCTCTTTTTATGGGCTTCAGAGGTTTAATGGTCAGTTAAGTGTTCCATTGCTGGGCAGATAAGTCATCAATGGGAAAACGTGAGATATATCTTTTTTTTTTATGGAAAGTATGTGTTCTACTGGACTGTAAAACAAAACCGGCAACCACTGGAAACAGGATGAAAAGAACTCCACAAAATGTTTTATTCAAGGATTAAGTGCTTTCATCAGATTGTACCCAATGACTTCTTCAGAATCCATTATCTTTCTACAAATTAACATATTTATACTCCACTTATTTAAGTGTAATAAAACAATTATACAATTAATTGATTAATCCATAATTAACCATTCTCTACTCTCAATCTAAAAACATTCACATCCTAGCATATTGTCATTAAAAAACAATAAAGAACTTGTATATTATTCACTTCTCCTTTCACAATTTATAGGATTTTAAACGCAATACACTGGCAGTAGCTATATATAGTCATTCAGACCTGGGAAGACATTAGCATTTAATTTCAGTTGCCACATTTCCTTATGTCTGAATGACTATATATTTGTTGCCCGTGTATTACGTTTAAAATTCTATAAATTGTGAAAGGAGACGTGAATAATGTATATGTGTTTTTTTAATGACCGTATGCTAGGATGTGAATGTTTTTAGATTGAGAATAGAGGATGGTTAATTGTGGATTAATTAATTCATTGTATAATTGTTTTATTACACTTAAATATGTAAAGTATAAATATGTTGTTAATTTGTAGAAAGATAATGGATTCTGAAGAAGATATTGAGTAAAATATGATGAAAGTGCTTAATTCTTGAATAAAACATTTTGTGGAGTTCTTTTTATCCTGTTTCCAGTGGTTGATGTTTTTGTTTTGTGGTTCCTAGTGCTATTTCATGGTGTGGTGACATGGATTTTACTGGACTGTCTTCGGACTGGATGGTCTGACAGACTGTTTGCCTTTTATTTTTAACTTTTACTGTTTGTGCGTATTTTCTGCCTGGGTGGTGCAGCGGTAGCATTGCTGCCTCACAGCAAGAGGTTCTCCCGTTCAGATGTTCATCGTGCATACAGCTGCAGTCATAACGGATGGGTTTTCCTGCCGTCAGGTGGGTCCTCGGTCGGCCGAATTCCAAAGTCTAGGTCCGGCGTCGGATGTCGTCGCTTCTTCCCTGACGTCAGTGCGACAGGGGTATAAAAGAACCAGCCAACGCCATTTTCTTCAGTCTTTCTTGCCGTGCGGTGCCCGAAGCAGAAGCAGTTCGCAAGTGCCGGTCGGCCAGCTCCTGAGATTACGAATATTTTGCAACCGAAGTCTTCTTGAAAGCTAAGTACCCCGTTGGGGAAACTTTTCTTGCCTCAGACCGATGTCAGACAATGTTAATTGCATTTCATGTGGGAAACAAATACCGCATAAGGATTTTCATTCCCTCTGCATTCCTTGCTTAGGCCCAGACCACGACGTCTCGGCCTGTCTTTTTTGTGCTACATTCAACAGACGCACTATTAAGCGTCGGGCGGTGTTCGCCCAACACTATTTTAGCAAAAAGTTTAATTACATTATGTCGTCGGATACTCCGACTCCAGTTTTGAGTAAAAGACGCAAAGATAAGGACCGACATACGAGGTCCGCGACTTCTACCGACACCACGCTAAAGCTGACTACAGGTGCTCCGGTTCTCAGCGAGGCGCCTACGCAGCCCCTGACTACCGATGACACTTCATTGGCGGTGTCTTCTGTGCCCGAGGTCACAGGCTCTTCGGCCCACACCTTGACTACAGATACCGAAGCCACTCTTGGCGGAGAAAGTCAGAGTTTAGACAGGCCTGCCACCTCTCAAGGTGTCTTCAGGCCTTCTTCTTCATTTTCCATCAAGGCTTTCACTAAGTCTAAAGCAGCCATGCATACTAAAAGACAAGCTCCACAGGGCCCCTCTCAAGGCCCCATGCCTAAAAAGCAGATGCTCAAAATGGCTGAGGATTTGATTACTCTTATCAGGGGTTCTCACCCCCCCCTCGGACAAAAGGCCCAGAGTGGAGGAAGAATACCCTTCCTCGGACCAGGCCTCCATTACTTCAGAACATTCTGAAGACCAGGAACATTCATACTCCCCTTTTGAAGATTCTGATGCAGAGGAGTCCATTCCCTCTGTCTCCCCCCCTGAGGATTACTCTTTTGGGGAAACCTTACATACCTTGAGGGAACACTTCCACTGGGAAGGCCAAGAGTACTCAGATTCCAAGAAAAGGCTTAGGGATTTCCTCTTGCTCCCTCAGCACAGGCCTCTGGCTATACCTCCTGTCTTAGACATACTAGATGATGTGTATTCGGAGGCCAGCCTTAACCCAGATTCCTTCCCTCCAGCTCCAGTCAAACCTGACCGGTATTACCGGGTTCCTGATTCACACCAATTCCTATACAAAAGCCATGCGGCTGACCCAGAAACTATTTCACAGGGTCCCAAGGGAATTAAGGCCTCCACTGCTAAAAATCCATTACCTTCAGAGAGAGACTCCAGAGCTTTAGAAAGGTGGGGGGAAAAGGTATACACCTCGGCCACCTTAACCATGAGGGCATTAAACTGTCAGTTCCATATGTTAAAGTACCAACAGTTTCTGTTATCACAGTTGAAAAGCAAAATGTCACAACCTGAACAACCAGACTTGAAGGAGTTGCAGGATTTGTTACATAGTGCAGAGCAAGTGGGTAAACATACCTTGCAATGTGGCTTTGATGCTTTAGAGGCCTCATGTAGAGCTGTTGTTACAGGATCAGTCATACGTAGACATGCTTGGCTCAAAGAGCAAACCTTACCAGATCATGTCAAAGCTAAATTACTAGATGCACCCCTTCAAAAAGATGTATTGTTTGGTGTTAAAGCTGAGGAGGTATTAAAGAAAATGGAGGAAAAGGCAAAATCAATGCAAACAGTGAAAGATTTCCTACAGGTACAACCTCCACGTTTCAGTAGAAATTGGCCTTCAAAAAATTGGTCCTTTCCAGCCATGGACAGACCCCAAAGAGGTAGATACAGGCGCCCTAGGGGTAGAGGGCAATCTCAAGGATCATTTAGAGGCAGACAATGGCAAGCACCTACACAAAGAGGTGGTGAGGATAGTTCACAGCCATTCAGAAAGCAGAACCAATGACTTTCCCCTTTGCATGCCAAGCAAGGCTCAAATGGCAGCACCTTTAGGCAGAAAACTGGCATTATTTTCGAAAAATTGGCATATTGTCAGAAAAGACAAATGGATCCTGGACATTATAGACAGAGGCTACAGATTCCACTTTCACACCCTTCCAAAAATGAGAGGCATGCCAAACCTGCCACACAATCAAAGGGCAGAGGCACAAAAACAAATTTCAGATCTCATGGACATGAAAGCTATTCAAGAGGTACCTGCACAAGAACAGGGTCAAGGTTTTTATTCCAGACTATTCCTGGTACCAAGGAAGGGCAAAGATTGGAGACCTATTTTGGACCTATCCATCCTAAACACATTTTTACTTGTGCCAAAATTCAAGATGCTCACATTACAGCAGCTTCTTCCCATGCTGGGCAAGGAGTCTTGGCTGGTAACATTGGACCTCAAGGAGGCATACCTGCATGTCCCAATCAGACAAGATTGCAGAAGATACCTCAGATTTCTTGCAGGTTCAACCCATTATCAATTCTCTGCATTGCCCTTTGGCTTATCTACTGTGCCCAGAGTGTTCACGAAATGCCTGGCATCAGTAATTGCCTACTGCAGACTTCAAGGGATACAAATATACCCATATTTGGATGACTGCCTGATCCAAGCGGACAGCAAGCACATACTTCTGAAACATCTGGCGTTTGTAATAATGTTGTTGAATTCTTTGGGATGCACAGTCAACAAAAAGAAATCAAGGCTAATACCCTCTCAAACAATAATTTTCCTGGGTGCCAGCTTGAATACAAATACCCAGATGGCCTACCTCACGCCAGAGAAACAAGGGCAACTAACTCACTACTTCAGAAAACTGGCAACCTTCACCAGGCTAACTGCAAGGAAAATCCTGCAGGCTCTGGGATTCATGGCATCTTGCATCTTGCTAATCCAATGTGCAAAGCTGCATATGAGGAAACTTCAATGGTACCTAAAAAACCTATGGTCTCAACACAGCCACAGTTTGGAAACAATTATACCACTGATTCCATGTCTTCAAAAGGAATTTCTGTGGTGGGCTCAAGCATGCCAAAGAAACACAGGTCTCCCATTCTGCAAGCCTCAAGCAAATCAAGTCATCACAACAGATGCCTCGGACTATGCCTGGGGGGCGCACATGACAGATCGGTGCATTCAGGGCAAATGGTCCCAAAAAGAAAAGCACCTACACATCAATCGAAAGGAAATGCTAGCAGTAATAAATGCTATTATGGCTTTCAAAGACCTACTGCATCCAGGCCAGCTATTGATAAGGACAGACAACACCACAGTGATGTGGTACATAAACAAACCGGGAGGAACCAATTCATATCCCCTATGCAGGCTAGCCATGTCTCTTTGGAACATGGCTCTGGAATTACAAATCGAACTTCAAGCACAGTACCTGCCAGGCAAGGAAAACACGCTGGCAGACAACCTAAGCAGAAACATGACAGATCCACACGAATGGAAGTTGCATCCTCAAGTTTTTGCAAAGATAATTCAAGCATGGGGAAGGCCAGACATAGATCTCTTTGCCACCCACAGGAATCACCAATTGACAAAATTCTGCTCAAGGACCTTTCATCCACAGGCCTGGAAAGTGGACGCACTCTCCTTCAGTTGGACAACAATGACAGATTATGCCTTTCCACCTCTTCCTCTGCTGCCCAAAGTTCTATTAAAAACCAGAGCAGACAGACCAAAGATGATTCTCATTGCTCCAGACTGGCCAAGACAACACTGGTACCCACTCCTGAGGAGCCTGACGCATTCCCCACCATGGATCCTGCCTCTAATGCCTCTTCTACTGACTCAGCACAACTTCAAAACTCTTCACAGTCAGCTGAAAGCACTCAATCTAGCCGCATGGAAGATTCCTTAAATTCACAACAGACCCTACTTTCCAAGGAGGTGCAGGATGTCATTTTGGAGGCCAGAAGGCCTTCTACTAGAAAAGCCTACTCCGCAAAATGGAAACTGTTTTGTGCCTGGAATCAGAAAAAGAGTCAGAATCCTGGAATACTGAATTTACCTCAAATATTACAGTACCTAGCTGAGATGCTAAGCAGTGGACTTTCTTTCTCCTCCATCAAAATCCATGCCTCAGCCATTTCTGCAGAATACAACACTGATCCTCCTTTATTCTTTCACCCCCTCTTAAGACAGTTCCTCAGAGGGGCTAAGAATATAAAACCCCCAAGGAAACAACCAGTACCTGCTTGGGACCTCAATTTCATTCTAGAAAAACTGACCTTGCCTCCTTTTGAGCCAGCTGCTTCAGCAGAACTGCAATATTTGTCCTGGAAAACAGCCTTCCTTCTGGCTATCACCTCAGCTCGCAGGGTTTCGGAACTACAAGCCCTCATGGCTGTGCAACCTTTCATCATTTTCCATCAGGACAGAGTTTCCTTACGAACCAATCCTTCCTTTATGCCAAAGGTAGTATCCAGGGTAGCCTTGAATCAGGCTATCCACTTACCTACCTTTTACCCTAATCCTCAAAACAAAGGGAAGAGACTACTACATTCCTTGGACATTCACAGACAGTTACGTTATTATTTGGACAGAACAAAGCCTTTCAGAAAATCAGAGCAACTCTTTGTGTCCTATGCTATAGGAGCTCAATGGAAGCCTATTTCCAAACAGACAATCTCAAAATGGATAGGCCACTGCATACACTTTTGTTACTCTTTTCATGGTAAAACTGTACCTGCAGGCATCAGATCTCACTCCACAAGGGCCACAGCTACCTCTGCAGCTTTCCTCAGGGGGGTTCCTACCAAAGATATTTTGGAAGCAGCCACTTGGAGTTCTGTACATACTTTCTCCAAGCACTATCACCTACCATTATTCTCCAAATCTAGAGCAGGCTTTGCCACTGCAGTCTTGCAGGGCATCCTGGCTCCTCCTAGTTCCACCTAATGCCTACCACCCCTTTTTTAGCTTTGGGATTCTACCCATCTGTTATGACTGCAGCTGTATGCACGATGAACATAGTACAGTTTTGTACCTACCATAAATGTAGATGTTCGAGTGCTAATACAGCTGCATTCCAGGTTTCCCTCCCTCCTTCCCCTCTTGGGACAGGCCTAATGGCTAACACCTCCTCATACAACCTGATTGGGATATTCTTTTATGGTGTATTTGCTTGCAACTACTGTTTTTTGATTATATTGCATTGCATTATTGCATAAATTTATGTATTGCCTTCCTTCTGGGGGCACCTGACATCTGGGGCAAGAAAAACTGAAGAAAATGGAGTTGGCTGGTTCTTTTATACCCCTGTCGCACTGACATCAGGGAAGAAGCGACGACATCCGACGCCGGACCTAGACTTTGGAATTCGGCCGACCGAGGACCTGCCTGACGGCAGGAAAACCCATCTGTTATGACTGCAGCTGTATTAGCACTCGAACATCTACATTTATGGTAGGTACAAAACTGTACTTTCTCAGCTAGAGTGCCTTCTGTGTGGAGTCTGCATGTCCTCCCCGTGGTAGAGTGGCATTCGAAAGACATGCAGAGAATGGGCGTGCCTTCGTTGAAGGTTGGGCGTCGAGCTGGCACCTCGGCACCGTGAAAATCTACTGCCAATCATTAGCGGACCGGAGTTCCGCTCTGGCGACCCCTAACCGGGAAAAGCCGAAAGAAGAAGAAGGCTGTTTGTGCTTATTTTAAAGCCCTTTTTCTGAAAAACACATGCTTATTTTGTGGGAGACTCTGTTTTTTGTTGGGGAAAAGTGTGTTTAGCCCAGGCAACATTTCTTATGGAATTGTCCAAGGGCAATTACCACAAGATTCCTCACTCAGTCGAAATACTCACACAACACAGGGGCACTTAATACACTCCAATCTCATACAACTAAAACTGACTACCTGAGTGATTTAACTTTAGTACCTTGTACACCTTTTTTTCTGAGGGTGCTCATCTGATGTTAAAGGAGGCAAAGAATCCTACTACTAGCAAATCCTACATTGGTAAGTGGAAAAGGTTTGCTAGTTGATGCACCACTAAAAACAGAAATCATTCAGGGTTTCTGTACCACTAGTTTTGCAATGTTTGTGTAAGTTCTTGTCCTCTGTCCTTTCATATTACTCTGTCACGGTTAATCTCTCTGCCATTTTAGCATGTCTCCCAATAGGATCCTCCCCGTTCATCAGTCTTTGATCAAGATTTTTTTCAAAGTGGTTTTACATAGGTGCCATCTGTTTTCTAGGTGTATGCATACTTTCGATATTTACTTTGTTTTGGAATGTGAACTTTACCTTTACCTCATTTTGGACTAGCTCATCAGACTGTATTGACAGTATATCACTTGGAAAGCACTTTTCATTGCTCTAACATCTGCAGGAAGAGTGTCTGAGCTGTTAGCTCTCATGGTGGGTTAACACTAGTCGGTACTCCATAAAGACAGGGTTTCTTTGATAATAAATCCCTCATTTATACTGAAGTGTTTTTAGAGTTTACATTAAGCCAAACCGTACACCTCCCTGTATTCTTTCCAGAACATAATAACTGGGAAGAAAGGATTCTTCAGACTCTGGACGTATATTGGCAGACCAGGTTTTACCTTGACAGAACTAAACCTTTCAGAAAAACTTTATTTCCTGTGAAGGCAAGAAAAAAGGGCTACCTGTGTCAAAGCAGACTGTTTTCAGATGGTTGTCCTTTGCTATTTCCTTTTGATATTCCCACCATAAAACACTTCAGGCAGCTTCAAGGCGCATTCTACTCAAGCCTTGATTTATTTTATGGATTTTTGGAAAGGTGTGGACTCTAGAAGCATTCTAGAGGCAGCTAATTAGTCCTCTATGTATCTTTACATAGCACTACAAATTTGATTTACTTTTTCAGGTGTAAAACAAGCATTCCAGAGGTTCCTGGACCCTCCTTCTCCCAATATCTATATTCTGTATTCTACCTGTAGAGCTTAGGCTACTGCAGCAGTGATTTGTGAATGAACATAGTGAAGTTGTGCAGATAAACCTACCATGACAGTAGATGTTGGGTTAAATCATTGCGCAGTAGCTACCTGTTCCCTTCATCCTCCTTGTTGTGTCTGTTTATGTGAGGGTAAGTAATCCCTAGTCTTGTTTCCATTAAAGATGTACAGGCGGGGTAGTTTGTTTACATGCTTTATTACAAAGAAACACATCAGGATGGATAGCAGCAGTACAAAATATAAATGAACTGGTTTAACTGATGGACTACACAGACATACATGCTTACTTCTTTACAGCTAACTACAAAACAGCAGTCAGGCTCACACGTGCTCAGTATTTATACATTTCTGCCGGACCCTAGAAAGCTTCTTAAAGGTGTGCATACATATTGATCTACATCCTCCCTCTTTAATGAATTGCCCACAGTATAATGTAATTTGAAAAGAAACAAGCAATTGTGCAGACAATAAGAAATAAACACAACATTCGTGTCCAAGGTTCTGTGTATCTGGAACATGGTCTGGAAATATGACCTGTTCTAGTGATATAGCAATCAGAACTGGGTTTAGCAACAGGGACAGTCATCAGTGAGCAACTTGCTTCAGGAGTTTCAGGATTCTTCTCAGAAACGGGGATATTTACTGGAACATCCTCTGGAACTCGAACGCTGGATAACTCACTCTGAGATATAGAGTCTTTCTCGCAGGTATGATGCTGCAATTCAAGCTGAGATACTGGGACCAAATGTTTCCAATTCCACCTAAATTCTGTTCCTTGCAATTCCACAATGTATGATTTCGCCTCTGGACATGCACTTTTCACGACACCAAGCCGATCAAAACCTTTGGATATCTGCATCCTCACTGTCTCCCTTTCTTGGAATGGATTGAGTGGTTTGCTGGTCTTATTAAAATAGAACTTCTGGGATATGCATTTCTTTAACAGACCTGTTGTTCTTGACACATGGAACCAATAATGAACTACTAATTGGTAGTGTGGTTCTGGTTTGTCTCGACAGAAGTCTCTGTGCAGGTGAACCAAGATGTTTTGTCACAAGGAGCATTTCTGAGATTCAAGAAATTCAAGAAAACATCACTGTTGTCTCGTTTCTGCTTCTCTAATAATTTTTTCGCACTTTGAACTGCATGTTCTGCATTTGACTGTGGGTACTCAGGGCTAGTCATGACATCAGTAAAGTCCAGCAAATCTTGTGAGCTGCTGGCTTGTAAAATGTGTACCATTGTCAGAAATAACTTTGGGATAGCATGGACTGCAAAATGACGCTTTAAGTTAGCAATGACTGTGAGAGTTGAAATATTCTGCTTTCACTGTAACGAACAGGTTAAAAATGGTTTCAGTATATTTTTCTGAAAATGTAAAATAAATATTCTGCTTTTCAGTGTAGTACAGAGTGCACTTAGTTTGAACTCTTGGCAAAAACATATAGCTTGGCATTCATTGTTATTAGAAGTCAGAAGTAAAATATTTTATCTTTTATAAACTATGCAGTTTTTGAAATTCTCTATCTACAAGCAGTTCAAGATGAACTCTTGTATGCAGCTGTGTTTCATCAACAGGACGTGCAAGATAAGAGCAAAGCCGAGGAGTTATTTTTCAGGAACAGAATGTTTGAGATATGAAAAACAAACTGTTAGCAAACCAGCTTCAAAGGAAAGACTTAGTATTCTGGCAAATTCTCTAAACCGCTGATGCAGGCAGGCAGAAAAGACACTGTAAAGACTGGGACTTCTTTTGTATGAGAGACTTTGATTCTTACAGATTTGGTGCTGTAAGCTGAAGTACGGCTTTGTTATTTGTGTACATCTTTCATTGTTATACTAGATGTCTACTTCGTATGCAGAGTAAAGAATGTCATATCAGATGAACTGTCTCATTGTTTTCATTGAGTAATGGTACAGACTACCAGAATAGTGTAGTATTTAAATTTCTACAATGACAGTACTGGATGCTAGATTAGGAAGTAGGTCAGTCTCAAACCAATTTGAATAAGAGTCTACTAACACCAAGTAATGTTGACCATTGCATTTAAAAATGTCTGTAGCTGCTGTCAACCAAGGAAGTTCAGGAATCTGGTTTAGCTGAAGTGGTTCTTTCTGTTGATGTGAGTACTATTACATACAGAACAAGATGAAAGTACTCTCTCTATTCTGTGACATAGAAGGCCAGAATACTAGTCCTCACGCCCTTCTTTTGGTAGAATCAATTCCTGGATGGCCATGATGTAATACAGTGATATACTCTTCTTGCAAGGACTTTGGAACAATCACTTTTGGACCTTTCATGATAGCATTGTCAAACAAAATCTCATCTCTGCAAGGAAAATATGGTTGTATGTCTACTGGTAAGCAAGGTTGCTTTGAAGGCCATCCTTGACTGATAAAGTGGTTGAGCTTCTGAAGAACTTTATCTGAGGTGGTGTATGACTTCTAAGTTCATCAAGACACGTGGAAGAAATATTTCTGACTTCCTTGACTTCACAAACAAGTTTCTCATTCTCATGCTGTTCTGTTGTAATGTACAGCAAGATAAAGAAGTTTGCCTTTTGTGTAGACGAGATTGAATTTATTTTTTGCAGTTTCAACATGATGAGCTATATGCATAGGTTTTCTCAGAATAGTGACTAGAGGTTGGTGACCTGTTTCAACCTGGATAGGTCTACCATAAATATAATCATAGAACTTAGAACATGCAAACACAATTGCCAAAAGTTATTTCTCTGTCTGTGCATACTGCATTTCAGTTTGGGTTAGAGTTCTGGATGCATAGGCTAGTGGTCTACCCTCTTGAAGAATAACTGCATCAAGACCAAATTTTGAAGCATCACAAGAAAGAGTAGCCAGTTTGTGAACATTGTAGTATCCAAGAGTTGGTGGACTGGCAGTCCCCTGTTCCAGAACATCAAAAGCTCTTTGGTGTTCTAACCATGACCACAATATATCTTTGTGTGTCAGCTTTATAATCTGTGCTGAAAATTGGCTCCAAGTCTGGAATGAATTTGCCTAGGTAATTAACCATGCCAAGAAAACATTGTAAGGCTTGAACATTTGGCATCTTGAGAATTGCTGTTTGCTTGGAAGGATCTGGTCGTAAGCCTGAACTGGTAAGTAAATGACAAACGTAAGCAATTTCTCGTAGCCTGAACTTCTGAGGATTCAGCTTAAGATTCACTTAACTTGCTCTTTCCATAACTTTCTTGAGGTTTCTGTCATGCTCAGCTTCACCATTACCTCCTACTAGAATATCCTCTACTATAATAGCACACGGATACCCAGAAAAAATTTGCTCCGTTGTACGCTGGAAGACTTCACTGGCAGAATTTATCCCAAATGTAATTCTCAAAAATCTGTATCTGCTAAACGGAGCACTGAAAGTGGTTAGCAACGAAGATTTTCAGTCAAGCAAAATTTGCTAAAGTTAACTCTTTGCATCCAAAACAGAAAAAAAAACAGTGCCATTTGGCATAAGAGAGTGACTTCTTTGACTGTATGCATTGGATGATGAGGTCTTTTCATTGCTTTGTTCAAATCTCATGGATCAATACATATTCTGATATCATCTAAGGTTTTCTTATGAGCAATGACCATGGAGGATACACACTTAGTAGGTTCTTCAACTGGACAAATTACGCCTTGCTGCACCATTCTATGTAGCTCAGCCTTGACTCTGTTCTGCATAGCTACTGAAACTTTCTGAGCTGGCCTGACAACTGGACTGGCTTCAGGGTCTAGTTTCATGGAGTACACAACTGGTAGTTTGCCTAGTTTGTCTTCAGGAAGAATCAGCATAGGTAGATAAAATAGACTGGGCAAAATTCGAACAGTGGTCTTTCAAGCTTACATGGTGCACTTCATTATTAAATGAAAATAGTCCTATTTTCAAACCATCTCCGAGGCCTAATAATGACTGTATGTGTCTTTTGCCCACACAAAATTGCAAGTCACAGCTGTTGCCAGCAGAGTAACATGAAAGCACTGCTGAAACTTCAGTTTAAATTTCTTCACCACCATAAGCAACAAGCTTTGCAAACTTTGCCAAATCAAGCTTCTCACCAGCACATACTGTAGCAAATGTTTCTGCTGTCATAACTTTGCACTTTGAACCTGTTCTTCCATTTATCCAAACAGTACAAAATGTGTAATTATTTGCCTATAAGTCTACTGCATTGACTGTTTCATTAAGCAGACACACCATCAACATAAAAAGTAGGGTCACAGTTTTCTAATTGATCAACCCGTCTCTTTAAATGTTCTCTTTTAATAACAAAATATCCCCTATGTGATTTACAAAACCTTTTGAAATTATTCCACTTGTTGCATTTGAGGCATTGTTGACCAAAAGTTAAGCAATTTTCTCTTTTGGGTTCATGATTATTTGCACCACAGTTACGACAGTTGACCATGAAACTGGGTAAAAGTACATGCTTTGAGTTAGCTGACTCACTAGACTGTGTGATTTATAGTGTGTGCCTTGGAACTTCCTAGAAAGCTACAGGGTTTCCCAGAGAGTGTTATGGGGTTTACAGTTGCTGTCATGTGTTTGACCCTGTTTCTTTTAACCACATGCTGCATACTATCAACATAAGTTCTAGAAGATACTGGAAGCATGCAATTCTCATTTGTAAGCATATCTGTGTGTTTTTCTGTGAGCTTGTATATTTGACAAATTTCATTGGCCTTATTCAAAGTTAAATTACTGTCACGAAGCAAAATCTTTCTCACAGCATCATCTTTAATACCGCACACTAGTCTGTCTTTTATCAACTTGTCCCTTAAATCACCAAATCTGCACATTTTAGTTTTGTTTCTCAAGTCCGTTATATATGCTGCAAAAGTTTCCCTAAGCTTTTGATCTCTTGTGTAAAATAAATGCCTTTACATTGTAATATTTGTTTGGGGGTTACACATTTCTCTTCTTCTTTCGGCTGCTCCCGTTAGGGGTCGCCACAGCAGATCAACTGTTTCCATTCTCTCCTGTCCTCTGCATCTTGCTCTGTCACACCAACCATCTGCATATCCTCTCTCACCACATCCATAAACCTTATCTTAGGCCTTCCTCTTTTCCTGTTACCTGGCAGCTTCATCCTTAGCATCTTTTTCCCAATATACTCTGCATCCCTCCTCAGCACATGTCCAAACCAACGTAATCTTGCCCCTCTGACTTTGTCTCCAAACCTTCCAACCTGGGCTGACCCTCTAATATACTTATTCCTAATCCTGTCCATCCTCATCACACCCAGTGCAAATCTTAACATCTTCAACTCGGCCACGTCAAGCTCTGACTCCTGCCTTTTTGTCAATGCCACTGTCTCCAACCCTTATAACATAACTGGTCTCACTACCCTCTTGTTGACCTTCCCTTTCACTCTTACTGGTACTCGTCTGTCACAAATTACTCCTGACACTCTTCTCCACCCACTCCATCCTGCCTGTACTCTCTACTTCACCTCTCTTCCACACTCGCCATTACCCTGAACTGTTGATCCCAAGTACTTAAACTCATTCACCTTCGCCACCTCTACTCCCTGCATCCTCACCATTCCTCTATCCTTCCTCTCATTCACACACATATATTCTGTCTTAGTCCTGCTGACCTTCATTCCTCTTCTCTCTAGAGCATATCTCCGCCACTCCACGGTCATCTCCATCTGTTCCCTACTCTCACTACAGATCACAAAGTCATCTGCAAACATCATAGTCCACGGGGACTCCTGTCTGATCTCATCTGTCAATCTGTCCATCACCATTGCAAATAAGAAAGGGCTCAGAGCTGATCCTTGATGTAATCCCACCTCCACCTTAAACGCGTCCGTCACTCCCACCGCAGACCTCACCGCTGTCACACTACCCTCGCACATATCTTGTGCCACTCTTGCATATTTCTCTGACACTCCCGACTTCCTCATACAATACCACAACTCCTCTCTAGGCACCCTGTCATATGCTTTCTCTAAATCCACAAAGACACAATGCAACTCCTTCTGACCTTCTCTGTACTTCTCCATCAACACTCTCAGAGCAAACATCGCATCTGTAGTGCTCTCCTGGCATGAAACCATACTGCTGATCACTAATCATCACCTCCCTTCTTAACCTAGTTTCCACTACTATTTCCCATAATTTCATGCTGTGACTGATCAGTTAATCCCTCTGTAGTTACTACAGCTCTGCACATCACCCTTATTCTTAAAAATCGGTACCAAAACACTTTTTCTCCATTCCTCAGGCATCCTCTCACTTTCCAAGATTTCATTAAACAATCTAGTCAAAAACTCCACTGCCATTTCACCTAAACACCTCCATGCTTCCACAGGTATGTCATCTGGACCAACAGCCTTTCCGTTCTTCATCCTTTTCATAGCTATCCTTACTTCCTCCTAGCTAATCCACTGCACTTCATGATTCACTGTCCGCACATCATCCAACCTTCTCTCCCTCTCATTCTCTTCATTCATCAACCACTCAAAGTACTCTTTCCATCTGCTCAACACACACTCCTCGCTTGTGAGTACGTTCCCTCATTATCCTTTATCACCCGTACCTTCTGCACATCTTTACTAGCTCGGTCCCTCTGTCTAGCCAATTGGTACAGGTCCTTTTTTCCCTCCTTCGTGTCCAACCTTTTATACAACTCTTCATACGCCTTATCCTTAGCCTTCGCCACCTCTCTCTTTGCCATGCACGTCATCTCCTTTTACTCTTGTCTACTTTCTTCATCTCTTTGACAATCCCACTTCTACTTCGCCAACCTCTTTCTCTGTATACTCTCCTGTACTTCTTCATTCCACCACCAGGTCTCCTTGTCCTCCTTCCTGATGTCACACCAAGCACCCTTCTAGCCATCTCTCTTACTAGCTCTGCTGTAGTTACCCAGCTATTCGGTAATTCTTCACTGCCACCCAGTGCCTGTCTTAACTCTTCCCTGAACATCACTTCACAATTACCCTTTTTCAATTTCCACCATTTGATCCTTGGTGCTGCCCTCACACTCATCCTCCTCTTCTTGATCACCAATGTCATCCTACAAACCACCATCCTATGCTGCCTAACTACACTTTCCCCTGCCACCACTTTACAGTCTCCAATCTCCTTCAGATTGGCCCTTCTACATAAGATATAATCACCTGTGTGCATCTTCCTCCACTCTTATATGTCACCCTATGCTCCTCCCTCTTGTTAAAATACATATTCATCACAGCCATGTCCATCCTTTTTGCAAAATCCACTACCATCTGACCTTCTGCATTCCTTTGCTTAACACCATACCTACCCATTACTTACTCATCCCCTCTGTTCCCTTCACCAACATGCCCATTGAAATCTGCTCCAATCACCAGTCTCTCACCCTTTGGTACAGTCATCACCACCTCATCCAACTCACTCCAAAATTTTTCTTTCTCATCCATCGCACACCCAACTTGTGGAGCATATGCACTAACAACATTCATCATTACACCATCAATTTCCAGCTTCATAAACATCACTCTATCCGACACTCTTTTCACCTCCAAAACACTCTTAGCATACTCTTCCTTCAGGATAATGCCTATGCCATTTCTCCTCCCATTCACACCATGATAAAACAATTTGAAACCGCCTCCGATACACCTAGCCTTGCTCCCCTTCCATCTGGTCTCTTGCACACACAATATACCAACCGTCCTACGGTTCATCATATCGGCTACCTCCCTCCCTATACCAGTCTTGCTGCCAACATTCAAAGTTCCGACCCTCACTATCACAGTCCTAGCCCTTACCTGTCTTCAGGCATGCCTTCCCCCTCTTCTCCTCCTTCGGCCAACTGTAGCCCAATTTCCACCAGCACCCTGTTGGCCAACAGTACTGGTGGCGGTCGTTATTAACCTGGGCCTCGACTGATCCGGTATGAGTTTCTGTACAGTTTTCTGCATGTGTGATATGGCACAATTTTACATTGGATGCTCTTCCTGACGCAACCCTCCCCATTTATCCGGGCTTGGGACCGGCACAAAGAAATGCACTGGCTTGTGCATCCCCAGTGGCTGGGTTGTTGCACGTTTCTCTAAATGTATGTTTTAAATATTCTGGGTCTTCCCATGACTCAGGCGGTACCACTGTGTGATGATTTTCCCCTTCTCCTGCAAATAAAACAGGTGCATGCACAAATGAACACTCCCTTTCTTTGGCTTGTGAACCAGCTAAATTAAGCATGGTCATCTTCATCAGGAAATGCAGCTTGCATGAAAATTATCATAGTCTTGCTCAAACACTCTCCAGTTCTCTGCAATATTATCATCAAAGACAAGTGGAGCTGGTTTTCGAAATCCATCAGCCATGCCAACAAAGTATGCTCAAACACACAAAGAAAATGGCCATTGTAATTATGTACGAACAGGCACATGCAACCAGTACTTGTAATAACATTCAAATACACTATAAATTCTTTGAAATACTGTACTTTGCAAAATATGCTTTGAAATGGCTGTTTTTGAGAATTAACTGTACTGTAATACTGCACAATCGTGAACTCTCTCTATACTTTGGATATCTTGAATAGCTTTAAGTAATGCGAAGAGGTACATGCTTTGAGCTACTTCGAAAAAAATGCAGTATTTTCCTTATTTTATTCATTTTATGCGATTCAGACTTTCAAAAATTTTCTGTAGTTCGAATATTTTTATCAATATGCCACAGTTTCAGACATTTCATTTACTTAGAAATTCATTTAGAGCGTTCTGAGTGCTTCATTTTGAATTTTGTGAATAAGAAAACATTTAGGTAAGCTTTGATACCTGAAATGAGTTTCTGACATGTTTTTGTGAATTAAACATGCAGTGGGGATGATCCACTCCTCTATATTCCTCCTCCTTTAACTTGAGTGCCTTCTCTGTCCGGAATCTGGATTTCTGGATCCCATTCTGACACCATGTCTCTTGTCTTGTTTCTCATTAGTAGTTCGTTTACATGCTTTATTACAAAGAAACAAATCAGGATGGATAGCAGCAGTGCAAAATATAAACAAACTGATTAACTGACAAGACTACACAGACGTACATGCTTACATCTCAACAGCTAACTACAAAATGGCAGTCAGGCTTGCATGTGCTCAGTATTTATACACCTGTGCAAGCCCCTACAAAGCTTCTTAAAGTTATACATGCATATTGATCTACAGTAAGGTTTTGTTAACGGGACTGTAGCCTCCACTTTACAGTTGGCAAGAAAGTTTTGAAACTTCCGGCACCCAGACTGAATTTTTTTCCACTTGGAGCTTTGTGCTCCCAGCAACCTGGACATAGATGGAGGGAGCCCAAGGCTTTGGAAGACTGGCCAGCTGTTGTATCCTTGGCAGGATATAACCCACATACCTTAGGCTACTGCAGCAGTGATTTAACCAAACAGTTTTCTTGGTAGTAAATTTTGTTTAGACAATTGTGCCTATATATGTAACTTTTCTCCCTGGGATTCCACTGAAAATGACTTTTTAGCTTTAACATTACTTATCAGAAACTGTAATGAATAAATGAACAAAACTAGTCAGGATGAATATGGTATTAGAGTAGCGCTATAATGTGCACCGACAGTAAGAGAGATGATGAGACATGCATATGTAATGGACATTGCAGGCACCCTGTTAGTAACACAAAAAAGAAAAGAAGGAAATTAGAAGGGAGACCAAGGAGCAGTTGAGACCATTTCAGAGGCACAGTAGGCTGCCAAGCTACCTGCTGGTTGCTTTGCTTACTGGTTTGCATGAATGTGGGTGCAGTAGCTGTGAGGCATATTAGAGTATTTTGCTTCATTGGACCTGTGGTTCTTTGCAGTGTCAGCAGTGATAGAATAGCCCTATAACTGTGAGATAAGTCATCTCGAAGAATCATGGGGCATTTGGTTTAAGTATTTCTTACTAGTTTCAGTGAGTGCAGCTTCAGTAGCTGTGAGGCCTATTAGAGTCTTTTGATTCACTTAGATACCTGGTTCTTGGTAGTAGCAAAGGTGGAGGATTTAAATGTGATAGATTTTGAAGAGCTAAAGGACATGGTTTGTTTTATAGCTTGTTTTCCTGGTCTTGAAGTGACTTGCATTTTTCCTTGAGGATTTATTTTATTTTATTTAACCTTTAACTGGGTTAGTCCCATTAGGCTATTAGCCTCTTTTCAGGGGGGATCTGAGGTGGAATTTGTACTACTTGGGGAGGTTTGGCCAGGGTGTCAGGGAACTTCCCTTACTGTTTTCGATAGGTGCTCTAAGGTCTTGAACATAACTTGAGCTATAACCAACCCAGGTAGATGGGGACCACTGTTTAAGGTCTCATCTAAATGATGACATGCTCAGGAATGCAGCACCCCTCTAATGCTGCACTGCAGAGTCAAGCAATCCATCTCTCTGGTGTAGGAATAGAACCCACAGCCTTTGGCAGGAAAGGTGTGTGAGAGTGCTTATAGACTCCCTTCATAACACCGTTAATATGCTGCTCTTGTGTCAACAGCACCTGGAGTGAGCTTTTGCTGTAAGCTTTACTTATCTTTTAGTATGAGTGTATCAGCAGTAGCCGTGAGGCATATTGGAGTGTTTTAACTGTTCGATCCCTGGCTGTTGGTGGTGGTAGTGATGGGAAAACCCACAACAGTGAAGTAAGAGGTACAGGGTCACTGTCCATGTTTTGCAGCTTGATTTTGTGATGGAGCTCTTTTAAGTTATGTCCATTTTCCCATGTGGCTAGTGGCTTCCTGCTTGTCCAACCCAATTGATGTTCCTATATACATAGCACTTGGGATGATTGTAAAATGTTGCTTACTGATTTCAGTGAACATGGTTACAGTAGTTGTTAGCAGTGTTTTGATTCACTGGCTGTCTGGCTGTTTGTAGTAGCAGTGTTTGCCATAACTGTGAGGTAAATAATCTAGAATAGCTTTTTTGGTTGTTTGCTTAATTGTAAGTAGGAGTTGTGAGCTACGTTAATGTTTTGATTCATCAAATATGTTTTGGTAGCAGTGATGGGGAAAAAACAACTGTGTGGTAAATCGGGTTAAACTACAAGATGCTGGGCATGTCTTTTAGCTTGTTTACCTGGTGGAGTTGTTTAAGCTCTAGCCATTTCACCCTGGGGGTTAGTGGTCCCTTTCTTGCCCTGCCTGGTACTGGTTCTGTATGAACATCAGCTAGAATATTTCAGTTTTGCTTACTGTTTCCAGTGAGTGTGGTTATAGTAGGTATGAGTTATATTGGAATGTTATGATTTACTGGATCCCTTGCTCTTAGTATGGTAGGAAAACCCATAACTGTGATGTAAAATTATCTTGAACAACTAGATATTTGTTTTAAACTTTGCTAGTCTCTAATAGCATAAGTGCAGTAGCTGTGAGGCATATTAAAAATGTTTTGTGTCATTAGATACCCGAGCCTTGGTAGTAGCAGTGGTGAGGAACCCACAACTATAAGTAAATTGTTTTGAAGAGCTTACAGGGCATTTTGTGTGTTTTGTGGCATGTTTTCTTGGTGCGTCTTAGTTGTATAATTCTGTCTCTGGTGGTTAGTGTCTGCCTACTTTGAAATAGGGATAGTAGAATTTCCTGCTGTTAGCCTACTGCTAAACATTACTTCAGATGCATTTAAAAGGTCTGCTTTCATCAGAAAGGCTGCTCTCACCATATGAGTTGTGGTGTTGTGCACATTAGCATGTACATTTAAAAGTCTTGAGCGTTTCAGATGACCTGATTTTTATCGAAGAGTCCTGTATTGCTATATTTTGCTACTACCAGCACAAGTTCCCATGAATGTTAATTTAACCATGACTAGGTTTTAGTAAACTTCATTCAGGCATCTTTTCTCGGATACTCCATGTATTTTCAGAGGCTGCATATTGTTTACTTTGTACAATATTTTGAAGATTGAAATGCATTGTTTTAGTTTTCAAGCAATATCCAAAGAGAAGCTGTTGATCTGTTACACAAGAAGGATGTAAAACCTTTGTTTTTTTAAAAGTCTGCTTTTATGGCTGGTTCTCAATTTGCTCAGTTCAGTGCGTCATAATGTGACAGCTGTTAACTTTAAAGTAAGCATAAATTTTAGAAAGGTATGTGTACATGCAAACTGCATGACAAGTATTAACTTGAACCTTTTTGTGTATTGCACAGGAACATCATCCTATTCACAGCAAGGCTATGGCTGTGATTCAAAGCTGTACAGTCTTGAACATGGCCATGAGAAACCTCAGGACAAGAAGAAGAAATCTTCCAGTCTTGCAACACTTAAAAAAAAGTTCATTAAACGAAGGAAATCGAGTCGCTCTGCTGATCATGTCAAGCAGATGCGTGAACTACTCTGTGGCTGGGATGTAAGGGATGTTAATGCATTAGTTGAAGAATATGAAGGTACTGCTGCCTTAAAAGAACTATCTTTGCAAGCAAGTTTGGCAAGGCCAGACACCAGGACTTTACAGAAAGATTTGGCAGACCTTTATGAGTACAAGTACTGCACTGATGTGGATTTAATATTTCAAGACACCTGTTTCCCTGTTCACCGAGCCATTTTAGCTGCAAGATGCCCCTTTTTTAAGACATTGTTATCATCTTCCCCAGAGTATGGGGCAGAGATAATGATGGACATAAATACTGCTGGTATTGACATGTCTATGTTTTCTGCTTTGTTACACTACCTTTATACTGGGGAATTTGCTGTGGATGACTCCCGATTTCAAAATGTTGATATTTTGATCCAGCTGAGTGAAGAATTTGGAACACCTAATTCTTTAGCTGTAGATTTACGCGGACTCTTTGATTACATGTGTTATTATGATGCTGTTCTAAGTTTTGCTTCCAATCCCGAGTTAGAAACATTTGGTGGAAACCAGGGTTGCCTAGAGGAAGAACTTAGAGCACACAAGGCAATCCTGTCAGCACGATCACCCTTTTTTAGAAATCTTCTTCAAAGACGTATAAGAACTGGTGAAGAAATTACAGATCGAACACTTCAGACTCCAACAAGAATTGTGTTGGATGAATCCATCATTCCCAAAAAATATGCTAAAGTTATTTTGCATTGTATGTACACAGACGTAGTGGATATGTCCCTTGTTTTGCATAGTAGTCCATCTGTGGGGAGCTTAAGTGAAGTTCAGGCTTTGGTAGCAGGAAAACCAAACATGACTAGGGCTGAGGAAGCGATGGAACTTTATCACATAGCTCTGTTTTTGGAATTCAACATGCTTGCACAAGGTACGTAAAACTTAAGTAATTTCAGATAAACCTGGTTAAGTAGTTTGTTTTCAGTTTAGTTTGCAAGTACTGTTGGTGTATTTTTTCCTTGCACATTTGTAGAGCATGTTTAAGCAGTGGGCTTTTTTAAAATGATTAGCTGTAGCTGTGTTACTTAGATTGGGTGGTGCATTGAGTGCCAGTGCTTCGTGTTGTGTATTTGCAGAGGTAGTTTTGTTACTTGTGAATTACAGAATGTAAACGTGTTTACTGTGCCTTTTTTTACTGAATGTTTGAAACACAGGTGCTATGCATACCCTAAAGCATTGTTTCTGGCAGAAGCCATTTACCGTGTTTCATTCATTAGTTTTACAGTTACCTAGTTTATCCAGGTCAATAATTCACAGGAGTCCAAGCATATCCCAATATTTAGCAGGTACAAGGCAGAGAAATTTGTCATGGGTATGGCATCATTATGTTACGGGACATATTTGGAGGATCGCCAACTCACCCACCCATGATTCAGATGGAAGAACCCAAAACACCTTGCAAAAACTCCACACAAAGGGCACTCGAGCTGAAAATGAAACTGGAGAACCAAACCTTGCCAATCAGCAATATCGATAGCTGTTCCTGTGTGCCACCAGTGCTATGCAGTTTGATTTAAACTGCAGCTTAATAAACACATCCACTTACTACTTCACGAGTCTCCCCATTCAATTCTTTATTTCCCACCCATAATGCAGCTTGTCATTTTTTTTTTGGGGGGGGGTGGGGGTGTTCAATGTAGTTAATCATTAGCCACTATTACTGTTTCCACGTCTGACTTTAGAGGCCTTATCTCAGGGGTCATTGGGCTTTTTCCTTATGAGACCTGGATCTAGACATAGAATTCAAAGTCTAGCTCTTGTACTGGTATCTGCATACATACCCGTATGTCGTGATATCAGTTGGTGGTTTAGAAAGAAATATCCATCCCATGTTTTGGGATGTCATCATTTTTTTTTAAGTCATCAAATCATTAGCCAAGTCTTGTGTCGGTGCTTTCTTGTAATCTGGGCTTGAGGGTGGGTAAAAAGTGTTTTGATGAGGATTCAGTGCTGGCATGTTTTCCATCCCCCCAGTAATTGTTTTGTTTTTCCAAGAGTTATTTATTTCCATCTTCTGTCCTAGAGCATATAGGTTTTGTTCATGGTCTACCAAGACTTTGCCACTTTGAAACACTTGCTAATTTTATCTTGCTTAGACTTGACTGAATAAGACATTTTGCGCTGCTGTATGAACTTCAAACTCTGCAAATCAGGACAATGTTGGTGTGTTAGCAACCATTTGTATAACATTTTAATGGTAATTTGCATTGTGTTACATTTTGCTGTTTAAGTTCTGTTTCAGTTAATACTGTGTTTTAATACTGATCTATTATTGTATCAGACTTATTGCTTCACTTTGGTAATTGTTTAAATGCTTAGGAAATGAGCACTTGCTAATAAATTCAAAGCTGAAGTTCACTGACTCCCAAGGGATAATGTTGTTCTTGACAAATTCTCTTCCAACTTTATCCCACCTTGCCCTCCCCTCCCATGCCGCTTTATCCTTACTTCCCAGAATTAAAAATATCAGTTCCATGCTCTTGACAATACACTAGAGTCTCCCTTAACCAGAACTCGAACAACCAGCAGTTTTGATTGGCTCGTATGCCCATCTACGAGCCAATCAAAAAATGCAAAGTGGAGCCACTTTTACTCTGTTCCACATTGAACAGAAGAGGCTCCACTTTGTGATTTTTTGATTGGTTCATATACCGGCATACGAGCCAGTCAAAAATTGCAAAGTGGTTCTCAAGCAACCAGAAACTACTCATGTTCATCGTGTTACCCTGTTGCAGTCATCACACTTGGGGTTATCCTGCCGTCAGGCGGTCCCGCAGTCCGCCCGAATTCCAAAGTCTTGGTCTGGCGTCGGTTGCTGTCGCTTCTTCCCTGACGTCAGTGCGCCAGGGGTATATCAGAGGCATCCGACGCCATTTTCTTCAGTCTTTCTTGCCGTGCGGTGCCCGAAGCAGAAGCAGTTCGCAAGTGCCGGTCGGCCGACACCTGAGATTTTCGAATCGAGTTTCAGTCCGAAGTCTTCAAAGCGAAGTACCCCGTTGGGGGACCTTTTCTTGCCTCAGTCCGATGTCAGAAAAAGTTAATTGCATTTCTTGTGGGAAGCAAATACCTCATAAGGACTTTCATTCTTTTTGTATATCTTGCCTAGGCCCAGACCACGACGTCACTGGTTATCGGTTTTGTGCTAGGTTCAATAAGCGAACTATTAAGCGACGCTTTGATTTCGCACGACACTACTTTGGTAGGAAATTTAATTACATAATGCCGTCGGAGCAACCGACTACCGGCGTGCATAAAAAACGCAAAGATAAAGAAAGGCTGCCTAGATCCAAGCCAGACTTCGAGCCCTCGTCTGGGCCGGTCGCCTGTTTTCAGTGAGGCACCTACACAGCCCCTGGCTACCGCTGAATTGGATCCCTAGACCACTTTGGATTCTCCAGCAGTGAGTTCTAGGCCAACGCAGCCACTTTCTTTAGGCCCTACCGACGACATTGTAGTAGGAGAAGTCGGTGCTGTAGAAACACCTTTGGTTTCTGAAGGTGTCTTCAGACCGACTACTCTCACCATAAAATCGTATGCTAAACTTAAGACTCCTCTAAAACCAAAAAAGACTACTCTTCAGTTTCCAGGTCAAGGCCCTATGCCTAAGAAACAGATGCTTAAAATGGCTGAAGATTTAATTTCTTTGATCAGGGGTTCCCAACACCCCCCCCCCCCCGACAAAAGGCCTAGACAAGAGGAGGATTATGCCTCCTCTGATCAGGTGTCTGTTTCCTCAGGCTCCTCTGAGGAACAGGATTTCTCCTTTCCCCCTTATGAAGATTCTGATGCTGAAGACTCCATTCCCTCAGCTTCTCCCCCTGAAGATTATTCCTTTGGGGAAGCCTTACATACCATGAAGGAACATTTCCACTGGGAAGGTCAGGACTACTCCGACTCAAAGAAAAGGCTCCGAGAGTTTCTTTTACTCCCCCAGCACAGACCCCTTGCTATCCCCCCAGTTTTAGACATTGTGGATGATGTTTTCCTAGAATCTAGTCTAAATCCAGATTCTCTGCCTCCTGCTCCAGCCAAACCAGATAGATACTATAGAGTGCCTGACTCTCACAAATTCCTATACAAAAGCCCTGTTGCTGATCCAGAGACAATCTATGGCTAAAAATCCTGTACCCTCTGAAAGGGACTCCAGAGCACTAGATACGTGGGGGAAGAAGGTTTACACCTCAGCTACTCTAGCTATGAGAGCGCTAAATTGTCAATTTCACATGCTTAAATACCAGCAATTCCTCATGTCTCAAATAAAACAAAAGATGGGCACGCACCCTCAACAGTCTGAATTCAAGGAAATGCAGGATCTGTTGCATGCAGCTGAACAGGTGGGCAAACATACTTTACAGTGTGGTTTTGATGCCTTGGAAGCTTCCTCTAGAGCAGCTGTTACTGGGTCTGTTATACGTAGGCATGCTTGGTTAAAGGAACAATCTCTGCCTGATCATGTTAAAGCAAAGTTACTAGATGCACCCTTGCAGCAGGATGTCTTATTTGGGGTTAAAGCAGAGGAGGTTTTAAAGAAAATGGAGGATAAGGCAAAATCTATGCAGACGGTCAAAGATTTCTTACAAGTACAGCCCCCACGATTCAGCAGAAATTGGCCAACAAAAAATTGGTCCTTTCCAGCTTCTGACAGACCACAGAGGGGTAAATACAGGCGCCCAAGGGGCAGAGGACAAGCACAAATCCCTTACAAACCTCGCCAATGGGGCACTGCAACACAGAAAGGAGGAGAAGACAGGCCACAAACTACTAGAAGGCAAACGCAATGACTTGTACCTCAAACTGCCAAGCAAAACTCTCCTGGCAGCTCCCTTGGGAGGAAAATTAGCACTTTTTGCAGACAAATGGCGCATCGTCACAAAGGACAAATGGGTCCTAGACATTATCTCACAAGGATACAGATTCCATTTCCACACCTTGCCAAGGATAAAAGGAATGCCAAACCTGCCACAAAATCAATGGGCAGAGCCACAAAAACAAATTACAGCTCTCATGGACATGAGAGCCATTCAACTGGTACCTACACAGGAGCAAGGCCAAGGATTTTACTCAAGGCTGTTTCTAGTCCCCAGAAAGGACAATGCTTGGAGACCCATTCTGGACCTTTCAATTTTAAACACCTTCTTGCAAGTACCCAAATTCAAGATGCTAACACTACAGCAGCTTCTTCCCATGTTGGGCAAGAAAGCTTGGCTAGTAACGATGGACCTCAAGGAGGCATACCTGCATGTCCCTATCAGACAAAATTGGAGAAGATACCTCCGTTTCAACCCATTACGAATTCTCTGCATTGCCCTTTGTCTTATCTACTGCTCCCAGGGTCTTCACAAAATGCCTGGCACCAGTAATTGCATGCTGCAGACAAAGAGGAATTCAAATGTACCCATTCCTGGACGACTGCCTCATCCAAGCAGAAAGCAAGGACATTCTCTTACAACACCTGGCTTTTGTAAAACATCTTCTAAGTTGCCTAGGGTACACAGTAAATGAAAAGAAATCAAAACTAGTGCCCTCACAAAATATGACATTCCTGGGTGCCAGCTTGAATACAACGGCCCAGCTGGCTTATCTGACGCCAGACAAACAACTACAATTAACTCAATACTTCAGAGCAATGGCAACAAAGACCCAACTCCCTGCAAGAAAAATTCTGCAGGCCTTGGGCTTCATGGCATCTTGCATACTACTAATACCATTTGCAAAACTGCATATGAGGAAATTACAATGGTACCTAAAAAGCATATGGACTCAACACAGCCACAGCTTGGAAACAATGATACCTCTTATTCCCTACCTTCAACAGGAGTTCCTATGGTGGTCACAGGCATGTCACCTCAACAAGAGTCAGCCTTTCACCTTACCCGCAGCCAGGCAAACTATGACAACAGATGCATCGGACTATGCCTGGGGGGCACACATGGCAGGACGGTGCATTCAAGGCATATGGACTGCAGATCAAAGGAATCTGCACATCAATCAAAAAGAAATGCTAGCTGTACAAAATGCTCTGGCAGCCTTCAAGGACCTCTTACATCCAGGACAGCTTATCATAAGAACAGACAACACCACAGTAATGTGGTACATAAACAAGCAAGGGGGGTACACACTCCTACCCTCTATGCAGGCAAGCAATGACCTTGTGGAACACAGCACTGGCTTACCAAGTTCAATTACAAGCTCAATTCCTGCCAGGAAAAAAGAACACCTTGGCAGACGACCTAAGCAGAAACATCATGGATCCCCACGAGTGAAAACTGGATCCACAAGTATTTGCAATGATAACTCCAAAATGGGGACTCCCAGACATAGACCTATTTGCCAGCCTCCAAAACTATCAACTAACAAAATTTTGCACAAGGACTTTTCACCGTCAAGCCTGGAATTCAACTCAAGTCAACGCACTCTCATTCAGTTGGAAAATGCTGACAGTATATGCCTTTCCTCCATTACCCCTTCTCACAAAGGTGCTGCTGAAAGTCAGGATGGAGAGACCCCGAATGATACTCATTGCCTCAGACTGGCCACGCCAGCACTGGTACCCACTATTAAGGAATATGGCCCAGGGCCCACCATGGATTCTACCACAAATTACCCATCTGTTCACACAGCAAGACAATCAGATTCTACACAGCCAACTCAAAACCTTAAACTTGGCTGCATGGCAAATCACCTAAGTAACCAGCCAGCTCCTCTCTCACAAGCTGCTATGGATGTTATTCTGGAGGCCAGGAGGCCCAGCACCAGGAAAGCCTACTCAGACAGATGGAAAAGGTTTTGCACCTGGAACCAAGCTAAAGGCCAAAATACCCTTCAGCCTGACATACCTCAGATTTCACAATATTGAACTGAGATGTTGCACAAAGGGCTTTCTTTTTCATCTATTAAAATCCACGCCTCGGCTATTTCAGCTCACTACAACACGGATCCTCCCCTATTTTCACATCCACTCCTAAGACAGTTTCTCAGAGGGGCCAAAAACATTAGGCCTCCCAGGAGAGCACCAACACCTACTTGGGACCTCAACTTTGTTCTGGAAAAACTTAAGCTACCTCCTTTTGAGCCAGCTTTCTCAGCTGACTTAAAGTTTATATCATGGAAGACTGCCCTGCTGCTAGCAATTACTTCAGCGAGAAGAGCTTCAGGCACAAATGACAGTAGAGCCTTTCCTCATTTTTCATCAAGACAGAGTTTCTGTATGAACTAACCCCTCCTTTATGCCTAAGGTGGTATCCAGTGTGGCTCTAAATCAAACCATCCATTTACCCACCTTCTTTCCAAATCCACAGAACAAAGGAGAAAGACTCCTACATTCCTTGGACGTTCACAGGCAGCTACGTTACTACTTGGATAAAACTAAGGTTTTCAGAAAATCTGACCAGCTTTTTGTATCCTATGCTACAGCATCACAAGGAAAGGCTATCTCAAAACAGACCATTTCCAAATGGATAGGACATTGCATACGTTTTTGCTACACCCATCATGGAAAACCAGTTCCTGCTAGCATAAGTCCCCACTCTACCAGGGCAGCAGCTGCATCTACAGCCTTCCTCAGGGGGGTGCCAACCAAGGATATTTTGGAAACTGCAACTTGGAGTTCAGTACACACCTTCACCAAACATTACCACTTACCACTTTACTCTAAGACTAGAGCTGGCTTCACCACTGCAGTTTTACAGGGCCTTCTAGCCTCCTCTAACCCTCTTTGACTCCACCACCCATCCTTAGCTTTGGGATTCTACCCAAGTGTGATGACTGCAGCAGGTTAACACGAT
Organism: Protopterus annectens; assembly: GCF_019279795.1. NCBI lineage: Eukaryota > Metazoa > Chordata > Ceratodontiformes > Protopteridae > Protopterus > Protopterus annectens. The sequence continues at coordinate 926,240,729 of NC_056737.1, read as the reverse complement.
GAACATAGTACAGTTTTGTACCTACCATAAATGTAGATGCTCGAGTGTATACCCTTCTGCAGTCCAGGTTACCCTCCCTCCATCCCCTCTGAACTAGCTGAACTTATCTCTACCACTCTATCCTATACTACCTCTGTGGTGTATTTGCTTGTGCCTAAGGGTTTTGTTTTATTTTTAAATAGCTATATGTGTATGTATATATATATATATATATATATATATATATATATATATATATATATATATATATATATATATATATATATATATATATATATATATATATATATATATTTATATATATATATATTGTCTACCTATTAGGGGCACCTGACATCTGGGGCAAGAAAAACTGAAGAAAATGGCGTCGGATGCCTCTGATATACCCGTGGCGCACTGACGTCAGGGAAGAAGCGACAGCAACCAACGCCGGACCAAGACTTTGGAATTCGGGCCGACTGCGGGACCGCCTGATGGCAGGATAACCCAAGTGTGATGACTGCAGCAGGGTATACACTCGAACATCTACATTTATGGTAGGTACAACACTGTACTTTATCCGGCATCTACCAATCCCCACAGGTGCCGGGTAAGTGGGATTTTACTGTATTCTTAAATGTCTGCCTGAAACACAGTAAAAAACCTCCCCATAACCTCTTCAATCTGTTTCTCCAGTGATTACATCCCTGAGGTGATGGGAACATTTGTTGTGGTGCCCGTGCAATAAAGGTGGTCCTACTATTGACCCTGGAAATGTACAGGCATGTTAGTCTCACTAGTATAACTTGCAAGGCTGTGAATCACATTAGAGCTGAACTAGTAAACAACAGTAGTTGATCTCATGTCTCTAAATGCATGCCAGTTTGACTTCATAAAATACAGATCGTGCCTTTTTTATTTTTTTTTACTTAGAATTTGTTAACCAAAGTAGATGAGTGGGTGGATCAGTGATCCACCTGGACCCATTTCATTTCCATGCTAAGCCTAGGGGAAGTACACCGAAACCATAAACTGCTGAACCACTGAGTGCTTTGTAAAACAGAATGCCTGCTTTGTATTTATTTAGAATTTGTTAACCAGAATTTGTTTTCATGCTGAGACAAGATGAACTGCAACAAGAGAAACTGTAAACTGCTAAACCTAGCTGAGTTCTTAATGTTGTACTGAGGCCACAGTGAAAGGGCATACAGTCCACACTGCCTACTTGGACCTTGCCAGGACATTCATCCATAATGAGATTGACACACTGTTCTAATTAATCACTAAGTGATGTATATCATCATCATCATCCATCCGTATGAACCTTCTTTTTCCCATGTTTTACATGGAGTTGAAGTGTCACGTCATTGTTGCCATCTCCCTGTTCACTGCCACTCTCATACCTTCAGTAGTCATACCTGGCTGTCGCAGGTGTTTTGTCATGCAAACCATTCATCTTTTTGCTAGATGCTTAATTTCCTCTTGCATTCTTCATGTTTCACCCAAACAATCTTCACCAGATTGTTTTCTGATTTCCTACACATGTGCCCGAACCACTGCAATCTGTTCTTTGGCCTTCTCTGCAATCAGAGCTACTTTGGAATGTGCTCTGATGTCCCCATTTCTTTGTCTCATGTGCATAATACCACTGTCTCAGGCACTTCATCTCCATTCCTCCCAAATTCCTCAACTACACTGCCTTCACTGCTCAGGTTTCTGTAACATACAGTAGTACTGGTCACACCAATGTTTTCTATATCTTACCTTTTCAGCTTGTTTAGCATTTGTTTGACACGCACTACTCCTGACACACTGTGCTAGTTGGCTGCAGCCCTTGATTCAGACTTTGACCTCTGTCACCCCTCTCTCATACTTTAAGCTGTTAACCTGTTCCACTGTTTGACCTTCTGTCTCAGTTTTCAGCTTCTTATGATACCCCCATTTGCTGCCTTGATAACGTTCTTGTGTGTATTCTTTCATCTCATTTACCTTCAGTTTTGCATTCCATCTCTGTATCTCTTGTTGAAGTTCTTATTCAGATTCTGATTGTAATGCTGCATCATCTGCATACAACAGTTTTGTTTTGTCCCCTGACATGTTTGCTAATGTAGTCCATTACCAGTGTGAACAGCAGTGGGCCCTGAGCTGAACCCCTGACACTCTGTGCCAGTTGGCTGCAGCCCCTAATTCAAGCTTTGACCTCCTCATTCAGCCTTGACTTCTCTGTTGGTGTTTTGATGTTTCAGACACCCACCCCAGGTCAGGGACCAGCCTCTTTCCTCCTGAGGGTTACTACAGCCCTTGACCAGCTCCACCACCCCTCAGGTTGGGCATTCTTATCTTCCCTACCAGCTCTGTCATGCAGCTAAACAGACTGTGGCACCTGGACCATACTCAAGACTTTATCCATCTGTGCCACAAGAACTGGCCAGTGACCCACAAGGTTTGCCAATAGGGCAAACCTTACTCTGTCATATTTGCATCCACAGTCACTGCTAAATGCAGCAAGTGTTTTACCCGATTCCAATTCCAGAAGGGCATAGCTGATATTTTCTCATTGATCCGTCTCCCATGTCTGTTATAGACATAGTCCCCAGGTCTGATGTTCTTCGTCTTCCCTTGCTGCAGTCCTGACAATTGGGGTACTAACGCATGACCGCTTTTTGCCGCATGGTCCGATGCAGAAGCAATTTAGTGCAGGTTGGCGTCTGAGATTGAGATTAGTTTCAGACCGAATACAGAGTTGGCTAAGAACATTTTGGTTTTCTTGCCTCAGTATTTAACCGATGTCAGAAAAAGTGAATAACTGTATTTCTTGTGGGAAGCAGATACCGCATAGGGATTATCATACATTGTGTATACCTTGTTTAGGGCCTGAGCACGACGTTGTTTGTGCTAGATTTTATTAAGAGGAGGCTTGATTGCTAGGTTAGTGTTTGGGAAGCTACTATGCCGTCGGATGCGCCTGCTTCATCTAAGAAGCAAGGACAAAACAGTGAAGTCTAGGGTGAGGAACCGCAGTCCCGACGCCGGTCCTTTAGAAGGCTCAGGGAGCCAGAGGTTTTGCCAGGAGTCTCTATGGAGTCTCAGGCAGATACTTTACTGTTACAGGATGTGCCCTCTCAGGAGGTAGGCCAGGCTGAGGGGCTTCTCAGGTAACTGTTCTTCCCCAAGGTAGTTAGGGCCTCCTTCTGTTGCCAAAGCTTCTTTTAGAGGAAGGCCAAGTTCAGCTTCTGTAGGGGCTTCTCCTAGCATTTCGGCTCTGTGCCTAATATGCTTAAAATGGCAGAAGATTTGATTACTCTGATTAGAGGTTCTATGCCCCACCTGATAAGAGGCCTAGGTGGAACAGGAGTTTGATAGTTTTGAACAGTGTTCAGAGTCTTCTGTGGAAGACTTGCAAGAGTTTCCTTATTCTGATTCTGATGTGGATGATTCCCTTCAGCTTCTCCTCCTGAGGATTTTTCATTTTCAGAGACTCTTCACTCCATGAGGGAGCACTTTAAATGGGAAGGCCAAGATTACTCTGACTCCAGAAAAGGCTTAGGAATTCTTGTTTTGCCCCAGCATAGGCCCTTAGCTATTCCTCCTGTGTTGAATGGTGGAGGATGTTTTGCAGAGGCTTCTGAACCCTGATTCCTTGCCTCCTGCTCCTGTTAAGCCTGATAGGTATTATAGGGTGCCAAGCTCATAAGTATTTGTTTAAGAGTCCCAGGGCGGACCCAGAAACTGTTTCTCAGGGGCCTAAAGGTGTTAAAGCTTCTGTGGTTAAAATCCTGTACCCTCTGATAAAGAGGCAAGGGCTTTGGATAGGTGGGGTAGAAAGTATACTTCTTCCACTCTAGCCATGAGGTGAATTGTCAATTTCATATGCTGAAATATCAGAATTATCTCCTTTCACAATTGAAATCTAAGGTGGATGCTTTGGCGGAAGGTATTGAGTGTAAAGAATTGCTGGATTTGGTTCATGTGTCTGAACAAGTGGGTAAGCATTCTTTGCAGTGTGGTTTTGATGCTGTTCAGGCCTCCTCGAGGGTGGCTGCTACTAGTTCTGTTCTTCACATGCATGGTTGAAGGATCAGAATTTAGCTGAGCATGTTAAGACCAGGATTTTGGATGCTCCTTTACAGTCTGATGTGTTGTTTGGACCGCCTGTGGAAGCAGTTTTAAAGAAAATGGAGGACAAAGCTAAGTCTATGCAGACTGTTAAAGATTTTTGCAGGTGCAGCCTCCAGTTTAGTAGAAATTGGCCTGCTAAGGGGTGGACATATCCTGCTTATGGTTCCCAGTCTAGGGGTAGGCCTAGATCAGACAGTTCACCTGCTCAGACTTCTGGTGAGGGCAGGGGTCAGTCCTTTCGTAAGCAGAACCAATGACCTGCCTTTTCAGCTGGCAGTGGACTCTCGTCTGGCAGCTCTTTGGGAGGAAGATTGTCTCTTTTCAAAGAAAATTGGGATTTAATCACTCAAGACAGATGGGTGCTGGATATCATTCATCACGGGTACAGATTTTATTTCCACACAATGCCCCTTTCAAAGGCATGCCAGATGTTCCTCCTCCACAAAGAAAAGAGGCTCACAAGCAAGTTTCTCAGTTACTCCAGATAGGGGCTATTCAGCCAGTCCCTGTGTCAGAAGATTTTATTCGTTCCTAGTGCCAAAGAAGGGGAACACGTGGAGACCAATTTTGGATTTATCTATCCTCAACACTTATCTGGACATTCCCAAGTTCAAGATGTTGACGCTACAGCAAGTGTTACCTCTGCTGGGCAAGGTTCACTGGATGGTAACTTTGTGTCTCAAGGAAGCTTACCTTCATGTGCCCATAAGGCTAAGTTGCAGAAAGTATCTGCCTGGAGATTTTCATTATCAGTTCTCTGCATTGCCCTTTGGCTTATCTACAGAGTATTCACAAAGGTTCTGGCTCCAGTGATAGCTTACTTCAGGCTTCAAGGCATTCAAATTTATCCTTACTTGGACTGCCTGATTCTGGCTCAAGAAAAGGAACACCTTCTACAGCATCTGGAATATGTCATAGCAGTGCTAAGATGCCTAGGGTATTCTGTGAACGAAATAAAGTCCAGTCTAGTACCCTCTCAAGACATGTGCTTTCTGGGTGTGAGACTGAATACAGCAGCCCAGATGGCCTTTTAACCCCGGACAAACAAAAGAGTCTGTCACTTTACTTCCATCAACTATCTCATCAGTCCGTGCTGACTGCAAGGACAGTCCTTCAAGCATTAGGGTTCATGGCATCTTATTCTGGTGCTTCCCAATGCCAAACTGCATATGAGGAAGCTGCAATGGTATCTCAAAATGTATGGACACAGCACTGCCAAGATTTGGACACTGTCATTCAAATAATACCTTGCCTTCAAAAGGAATTCTTGTGGTGGGCTCAGGAATGTCACCTAAACAAGGGACTCTCTGTGACCCGCCAGAGGCAGTCAGATTTTAACGACAGATGCCTCGGACACTGCTTGGGAGCTCATCTAAATGGAAAGTGGATACAAGACAAGTGGCCTGCCAGACTACAGCATCTACATATCAACATGAAGGAGATGTTAGCAGTCCAGTTTGCATTGATGGCGTTCAAGGAGTTACTTCTTCCAGGGCAGGTGTTGATTCTGACAGACAACACAACTGTCATGTGGTACATCAACAAGCAAGGGGAACACATTCTTATCCTCTATGCAGGCAAGCAATGATTTTATGGAGACTGCTAAGCCTGCAACTGACTCTTCAGGCAAGGTTTCTGCCAGGAGCACAGAACTCCCTAGCAGATGTATTAAGCAGACAAATCATGGATCCCCACAGTGGAAACTGGATCTTCATGTATTTCAGAAATTGACAGTGTCATGGGGAACTCCAGACATAGATCTGTTCGCTTCTCCACTAAACCACCAGCTGCCAAAGTATTGCACAAAGGGGTTTCATCACACAGCTTGGAAAGTGGATGCTCTGTCTTTCAGTTGGAAAAGCTTCATGTCTATGCCTTTCCACCTCTACCTCTTCTTCCAAAGGTATTACTAAAGGTCAGACAGGACAGGCCAAGGATGATTTTGATAGCTCCAGATTGGCCTCGGCAACACTGGTACCCACTTCTAAGGAGTCTTGTAAAGAAGCCTCCATGGCCTTTACCTCTGATTCCTCATCTGTTATCTCAGAAGGACGGTCATCTGCTCAATGTCAAGCTTCAATCTCTTCATCTCACAGCTTGGCATATTCTGTGTTGAAGCATGGTAGGTCTCAGCTTCCTCAACAAGTTTTAAATGTGATTATGGAAGCTAGAAGGCCTAGTACTAGGAGAGTGTACGAGAAAAATGGAAGAGATTTTTATTTTGGAGTACAGCAAAGAATTTGGAGATTTCAGAGCCTAATTTGAGTGTGGCTCTTCAATATCTTACTGAATTATTGGACAAAGGTTTGTCTTTCTTCCATAAAGATTCATGCTGCAGCAATTTCAGCTCACTATGATTGTGACCCACCTTTGTTTTCGCATCCTTTGTTCAAGCAGTTTCTTAGAGGGGCAAAGAATATAAGACCCCCACTAGAGCTCCTACTCCTGCTTGGGATCTCAATTTTGTGTTGGAAAAACTTACTCTACAACCTTTTGAGCCTGCAGCTACTGCTGAATTGAAATATTTGTCATGGAAGACTGCTTTTCTGTTGGCTATTACTGCAAGAAGGGTGTCTGAGTTGCAGGCCCTTATGGCAGTAGAGCCCTTTTGATTTTCCATAAGGACAGGGTATCATTACGCACTAATCCTTCCTTTATGCCTAAGGTGGTTTCTAGTGTGGCTTTAAACCAAACTATTCATTTGTTTTTGCAGATCCTCAAACTAAAGGGGAAAAGATTTTGCACACTTTAGATGTACACAGGCAATTATTTGAGCAGGACTAAAGATTTTAGGCAGTCTCAGCAGTTACTTGTTTCTTTTGTTTTAAGTTCACAGGGCAAGCCTGTGTCAAAACAAACTATTTCTAGGTGGATTGGCTTTTGCATTGCATTTTGTTATTCCCATCATGGCAAAGAGGTTCCAGCTGGGATTAGGCCTCATTCCACTAGGGCTACTGCCACTTCAACAGCATTTCTAAGGGGGGTGGCAACTAAGGATATTCTGGAAGCAGCTACTTGGAGTTCAGTGCATACTTTCTCTAGGCATTATCACCTGCCTATATACTCTAAGACTAGAGCTGGTTTTGCCACAGCTGTTTTACAAGGCATGTTGTCAGCTCCTGCTACTTTATAATTTGCCAGCCTCCCTTATCTCTGCTTTGGGATTCTACCCAATTGTCAGGACTGCAGCAAGGGAAGACGAAGAACATAGTACAGTTTTGTACCTACCATAAATGTAGATGTTCGAGGATTCCACCCTCCCTCCTTCCCCTCTGTGTTTCAGGGTGGTTGTGTAGGTGAGTTTACATGCTTATTTTTTTGTATATATTACTGTATATATTGTACATGTTTTTGGTGCAGGTTGTTTTTGGGACTTGTCTTTTGGGTCTTCTGACATCTGGGGCAAGAAAAGACTGAATTAGTACCCTGGCGCCATGACCGACGCCAGCCTTATACTCTGGTATCGACTGGGACGCGGACTATACCCCAATTGTCAGGACTGCAGCAAGGGAATCCTCGAACATCTACATTTATGGTAGGTACAAAACTGTACTTTATAAACAGAGACCAGTAGTAAATATTTCCTAACATACCTTCATATGACATTTTAGCAGCCTTCTAAGTAACATACCCCTCCGATTAAGACACGCATGTTACAAGGGGATACAATTGGGTCAGGTTGAGTGGTTAGTCTTATAAAGACCCTAGTGGTAGTTTACCCAGTGTATACCTTTGTACATGTGACCCCCTGGACTCCTTTAAACTCACCCCCCCAATTCCATCTGACAATATGGTTCATCTGAAAAGCCAGACAGCACATTCATTCCATCCTTCCATCCTGTGTCAGCAGCTCTGTCTGTCCTGTAGAATGGCTCTCAGTTTTCCCCTTTGGCAGATTGTGTCCGACTCTCTTGTACTAATACTGGTTCAGGATGATTATAGTTGGCACTGAGTAGACATACCTCCATTCATGGGAATTCTACCCCACCCTCAAAAACTGAACAGTTTTTCCTCAGGTTCTTCAACACATGCTTCCCTAGGAGTCGCATTGCCTTTAGACCACAGGGAGAAAAGCTTCTACACTAGAGTGCTTCTGGTTTCAAAGAACAAGTTTTCCTGGAGACCAGCTGTAGATTTCTCAACCAGTTTGTGCAAGTACTAAAATTCAAAATATTGACCCTTTGGAGTCTGTTACAGTAAAATTAGACCTAAAAGATGCTTATCGCTTTCCCATAGCCTAAAGCTTCAGAAAATTACTGGGATCCTGCATCTGGATCACATCATCAGTTGTCTACATTGCCTGTGAGTTAATTAGGGATTTTCACAAGAGGTAGCTTTCCGTAGGCTGCGGGGTATTCATATATTTTCCTTATTTGTCTGACTTACTGATTTTTGCAGAGTCTTTTGCCAGATGTCAAGAGTCCTTCACATGAGGTTCCTCACTCTTACAAATCAGAGATTTCAGATAAATGTTCAGAAGTCCTTGACTCTGTCACACAAGATTGTGCCTTTCCCTTTAAAGGCATTCCTAACACATGAAAAGATGAATTTGTATCTGGAAACTTTTTTTTTTGTTCTGCAACCAGTCTGAGACTTCAGCCAGAGTAGATCCTGAGATTCTAGGGTTCATGGCATCTATGCAGGTTACACATGAGAAAAGTTCAATGTTTAAAAAATATGTGGACACAATGTTCTCATCCTCTGGGATTTTCAGATTCCTGTTTTTGGATTTATCAGGAATGAAATGCATTGGCTCTTCTTCTTGTGGTTCTAGCATTAAACAGGGCACAGAACCGACACCTGGGGACATCGTGGTCTGGGCCTAAATAAGTGACGCAGGGAGAATGGAAGTCTCAGTGTGGGATCTGCTTTCCACAATTGAGACAATTATTGACTCTCTGACATCGGTTAAAAGCTAGAGAATGTTCCCCAATGGAGTACTTAACTTTAGAAATTTTTCCTCACTCTGGCAACAGCCGACCAACGCACTTGCAAAACTGCTTCTGCTTCGGGCAAGAAAGACTGATGTAATGCCGTCGGGTGCCACTCTTTATAGCCCTGACGTCAGACAGTATCAGGACAGCCGACGCAGGAGGGAAATCCTTTACTCTGGTATTCAGGCTGGCCGAGGGCTACCCAGCAGGGATAACCGACAAGTGATGACTGCAACAGTGAATACACTCGAGCATCTACATTTGTGGTTAAGTGTACACAACTGTACTTTCCTGTTTTTGGATTTATCAGGAATAAAATACATTGGGTGGATTCAGTAAGACTCCTAACTTTTATGGGGGCAAAACTGGGAGGCTTGTAAGACGGTTCAGAATAAAGCACATACATTTCAAGGGGATGTTAGCTGTTATCCATGCTGCAGAGTCTCATTGTGACTTGTGGACCCCAGGGCCATTGTAGGCAAATACAACAGTGATGTGGTACTGAAATTCTGGGGAGTGGACCAGTTGTTACTCCTTTACAAGGCTGGCCATGATAGCTTGGATGCTAGCTGTATAACATTATATAACTCGCCAAACATTTTGCATGCTGTCGGTGTAAAATCTAGTGGCAAACAGAATGGAACCAGGACAGACCCTCTTGAATGAAATTGAATGAGGGGAATGGATCCGGCTGTGGGAAATACCTCAAGTAGATCAAAATAAATGATTAAGTAAATCCTGCACCAGGACCCCTTGCAGGCAGGCCTGAAAACACACACATTTTCATTCCTGTAGTCAGGAATGTTCCTACATACATTTCCACTGATTTCTGGGGTCATTATGAAGATTCAGGACTCCAAAAGTGATTGTGGTGACTCCCTTCTTGCATGGGCAACAGTGGTTCTCCCTTCTTATAGAATTGGCCATGACTAGTTACCGCAAGCTTCCTAATAAATTGGATCTACTCACACAGGACGGGGAATATGATACAGCCCCGTTTCACAGCAACTGCCTGCCTGATTGATTTAATTGTAATGCCCTTTAGGTGCCTTTTTTATGAGGACACAGCAGGTACTAAAAGAAGCAAGAAATCCTGCTACTAGGAATTCTTATGTTAACCAGTGCAGAAGATTTTCTAGTTGATGCCTCACCTATAACCAGGGCTGTGTCCAGGATTATTCCCTCTATTACCTCTGGTTCTCAGATATTTGTGAGAGTTACTACCCTATGACCTGTTTACTCCTTTGGCAAAAGGTATTTGTCACCCATTCCAGCACATCTGTCTGTGAATGATGATCTTCATTTCAGACTTTGCTCAAGCCATTCCACAAATAGGTTTTCTGTTGGCATGCAATATCACCTGTTATTCAGGTTGCAGTTATTCATGGTGGGTTAACCTTTTCCCTCTTCCATGCATATAGGGTTATATGTAGAAAACATCCCCTTATATGCCCCTACTACTTTGAGTGTAAATTGTATCTCAACATGTATTTCCATCATTTTTTCTTTGAGAGTTTGACTGGAAGAACAGATTCTGTATATCCTGGTCATACTTTTGCAGCTCTAGTATTATATTGTCAGTACCAAGTCCTTTAGAGGAAATCTGTACAACTGTGGAATTCTTGGTATGGCACTAGAAAAGGACAATATTCTAATAGAATATTTTAAAATATCTTTCTACTACTCTACTCTTCACCCCTCCAATTTCTGCTTTAATACTCTTTGTTCTTCTAAACCTATTCCTCTACCTTTTTCTTTCATTTCCCCCTTTTTACTCTTTTTTTTTTTTTCTTGTGCGTGACAAAACAACTCTTTAATCTCTTCTGTTTAACCGCCATTAACTTGTTCCTAGGCATACTTGCAACTTCGTTTTGACCAAATATTCTTCTTTACCCTCTTCTAACTTGACTTCCCATTTTCTACTACTTCTCTTCTTGTAAACTCTTTTGCTACCAAATAACCTTTGTAATATATATACATATTTTTGTAGTCTGTATACAGATTTGTTATTCTGTACTCTGATCATTCTGCCTGTATATTTTTTTCGTAGGAGTTTTTCCTTTTTTTCTTGTACAGTTTGTTTTGTAAACTTGTGTATTTTTCACTTCTGCACCACATTTGTTTTACTTGTTATACTTAACCTTTAATTTTAAATCTTAAAAAAATTTTGTGCAATCCTTCATCTTGGAGATTTTCTCCTTGCCTATCCGCTGGAAAAGGGCATTAGCTCAGGTAGACTAACCTGGTTAACAAATTTCAAATAATATTAATAAGAGCATAGTTTTCTTTGATGGCATATTGGAAAGGGGAAGACTGTAGAAGCATTCTTGTGGCAACTACATGGTCCTCTACATACTTTCACAAAGCATTACATACTAGCTTTATTTTCAAGTTCTAGGACTGACTTGGCTAGGGTTTTTCTCCTGGGACTCCTGGACCCTTTTCCTTCCGTCTCTTATGTTGGATAAGCTTTAGTAATCAACCCAGTCAAATACTACTGCAGCAGTGAGTTTGATTACCATAACAGCATATGTTTGAATTCCTCACTGCTGCAGTGGCCACACCCAACCACAGTCCCCTTCTACTGTGTATAATTATTGGGATAAAAAAAAGTTCTATTTATATCGTTTTGGGGTTGAGTGAGCTTTCTCTCTTTCTTGCCCCCCCCCCCCCCACCACCACCACCACCAAAGTCCTGATGTAGTCTGCATTGTGATTGCCGATTTCCCTCCAAGTAGCTAGCCAGCCAACAGTTGGAGTGTAGGTATGGCAGGGAGTCAGAGCTTTCTGAGCACTGGCTGGTTCTTGTGAGGAATTTGAACATTTACTGACTACCTCTGTGGTTCTTGAGTTATACTCTCAATAAACTCTCAATACAACACTTCATTCTTTAGCAGTTAAATTAACTCAGACACCTGGAAGAGGAGAAAGGCTGTGTTTTTTTTCCACACAAGGTTATTGACATTCTGGCACTGGAGTGCAGTGCAGTGCATTAGGGAGGTGCCACACTCTGTCATCCTTTGGAGGAGACTTTAAACTAAGGTCTCATCTGCTTAAGTTGGAGGTAGCTTGGGTGGATTTAAAATGCCAAAATCGATTCCAAAAAACACCAGATGCTCAAAAAGCAAAAGGAAGGAAACCAACACTAGGATGATTATAGCTCCATTTAATAATCCGTTCTGGTACCTCGGCAATTCGCCTTCAGTGGAACAATTTGAAATATACTAACATCCTATATAAATAGTCACATAAATTAACTCATCAGCCTTAATTGGCTGTAACTACATCTACTTAAAGTGCAAATGCATTAGTATACCCATACATATCAAATGATCTGCTTCTTGAATGGAGGCAGGCAGCACAGGAATGTTCGCTTAACTGGCTGAAAATTTTGATTAAGAAAAACAACAGGACTATGGAAAATTTGCGTAAAAAGATTATAGAGTTACAGCAAGAACTCATGAGTAAAACTTCTAGTAATGTGTTTCAAAGCAATTTTAAAAACATAAATGAAAAAATTGTTAAATTAGAAAATGAAGTTATGGGGCGAAAAAAGTCCAAACTCAACAGGGACATTAAAGATTATGAGAAGAATGAGGTGTACAATTGGCCACATAAAGGGCGCCGTTTTCGTCGGAGTTTCAGAAGACGGACTACCGGAAGTGAAGATGGTTCATCCTGTTAATCGACTGAAGTGGGTGGAAGCCGAAAAAGCGTTTCATTTGAAGATATCGTTTTAGAGAGTTCCAGTGAACCGTAAAGGTGATCAAAATGCTAAGAAGCAGAGTGTGAGTGCACACACCAGATCGAAAAGGAATCCAGGAAAGACGGCTCCTTCGGCAGTTTCTTCTTCTTCTTCTTTTTCTTAAAAAAATCACAAGTAAGTCCAGTTTGTTTTTCTGAATCATTGGAGCTTAATAAACTTGTTCGTGATTCAGATAGTGCGAACCTAAATCCATCTGAGACATTTTCTGAAAATGTTATGGACAAATTTTTGTGTCAACAGTATTGACCGGGACATTTGAATACGGATTATAATATGGTGTTTTTGGAGTGGATTTAAAATATCCCACAGCATCTGTCAGAAAAGATATAGGAAGTTCCCTGATGCCCTAACTAAATTTCCCATTGTAGTAGGAATAAAACCTTGCATGTTCCTGAATAAAGACCACTACTTAATGGGAGTAACCTGGTCAGCAGAGGATAAATAAAATATGTTCATTGCTACGATTAAATACTGTATATTAATTTGAGTCTTGCATGTTTACCATTTCTGTATAATATCCGCTGTTCATTGTTGGACATTGTTGAACATGTTTTCTCTACTCTATTGGGCTGATACTGAAATTGGTTAGTGTGGATAAGTGCTATACCCCCATTATAAATAGTCTTGTCAGGCAAATAAATAAGTAAAATGAAATGCAGACTAGCTCAGGAGATTCCATATAGCATATATATTAAGTAGACCATATTTACCAGCAATGTGTGACTGTCCGCTACAAGAACTAAAGATTGTGAGGATAAAACTGCATTTCAGAAATGTACTGCCACTGATGTTTTGGAAGATGTTAAGAGAAAACATGGCTTGGTAAGGAAAGATGGTCTTCTCTTTCATGGAAATAAGTTGTGCCCAGACTTTAAATGTTTAAAAATGGTAAAGTAATAGTTTCAAAGCAGCTGGGAAAGCAAATGCTGGAGGGAATACGCGAGTCATATCTTGGGATGAAGTGCAAAGAAAGAGGAAAATAAATTTTTGCCTGGAATGCCAAGGCAAGTGTAATAAATGGTGCATAGTTGTGCTGTCTGTTGTGCATATCAGTGCAGCATTATTTAAAAAAGAAAGAAAATTACCCCCCCTCCACCCACACGCACACACACACACACACACACACACGCAATCTGATCAGCCCATTCATTCCTCTTAGGGTGAGATAGGATCACTAGATCTCATTGTCTGGGCAGTCATCAGGGTTTTCCGTATCTGGACTTAATTCCTTGCCCTCGCAGCTAGACTGAATACTGGCATATGCAAGAATCTACTCTACCTTCTCCCTCTAGCACAAGCATGTGATTCCTCACAACCTTCCCAGAAAGCTTTTGCATAAATGCAGTTTGGCAGAGCTAGGAACGTGTCCCTTGCATCTTGTATTCCCCATTACACAGTGGGAGTCCAGGGGGAAAATATGAAGGTGCTTTGAAACGAAGAGCACTAGAAAATTGCCAGATCAGATCTGACAAGTGGCTGTGTACCAAACATATCAGACAGACTATGATGACAAGGATCTGGTGTTATGGTAAGTACGTGACTTCCATTTGTCCAGCACATCAATAAGGATTTCAGTCAATAAATGATGACAGATATTTGAGTTACAGACCTAGTAGTAGCCTTCAGAAAAAAAAGGCTATTGAGAGTTATGGGGGATTACAGTGGGTCGTACACTGTGTTCTGACAGCAGTGAAAAGTTAAATTCCTGTGTGTCAGTTATTTATTTGATTTATAGGAATCTTCAGTTAATCAGTTTAGTTTGTTTTGTGTTTTTTTTTTTTTTTTTTTTAAAGAGGAGTACTGTTATGAAATGAGTGTTTGGGAAAAGCATTAAGTGAATTTTTACTCTGTCTTCAAACTGCAGCTTACTACTGGCGTTTAAAATGCTGTTACATTATTTGACATAACATCAGCTGGTCATTTATGTAGCCAGACAGTACTTCGATTTTTTTTCACATGTGTTAACAATTCTTGGCACTTCTCATGTTAAAAATAATGCTGTGTACTAAATGTTTAGCTTGGCTACTATGTCCTCTACTTGGGTAGTGTTGGTTGCTTGAGAACTTGACCTTTTAAGAGGTACTCTGTGCCAGATTATTTTATGGGTTATTAGTTTCTGCTCATTTAGTTTGACCAGTCTCATTTGTGCACACACAAAGCCTAATATTTTTTCATCTTGGGGAATGGTTGTTTACTTGTGTCTGTCTGCCTGTATTATGGCTTTGCTGCTGCTGCTTGTTTTTGGTAAACTTGTGCTGCAACCTGGATGTAGCTTAACCGATACATAACATTGGGTTATCAATAAACAAGGGATGTTCTTCATTTTGAGTCTGAAAAAGTCCATGCACCACATTGAAAAGGTCTGTCACGCATTCATTGCCAAGACTTTTTTTAGCTAATATCTGTGGTAAATAATTAATTAATCAAATTAACTTTTATAAGCATAAAATAACACATTTTAAAGAAGAACCCCACTCAGATGCCAAGTTTTTCTTTCCAAAATGTGGGCCTCCTGCCCTGCAACCTAACACTAAACATGTCACATAAATAAAAAGCATCATTTGGTAATTATCCCATGTCTGAACTTAATTATATTTGTCTTTCTTTACTACAGTTGTCTCATCTGTTACATCACGAAAACTAGGAGGAGCAAAGTAATTGGGTTAATTCACTTATTCAAGCTGCAGAACCATTAAAGGGTTTTGTGGGGGGGGGGGGGGGGCGGCAAGTGTTTCTTGGCAATCACAGATTTCAAGTATCTCACCTCAGGTAAGTGGTATAGCCTGGAGTTACAGTTAAGAGTATGAACAAAAGCAAGGTTCCTCATGCTTATTGTTCAGCTGTATATAGGTTTATAGGTAAGTACTAGGCTATTTATAAGCCTAGCCAGAATGTGTTGGCTTTCGCCACCCCCTTAGATTAGTTCCCTGTGCCTCTGTCCAGCAGAGCCACTGCAGTGATCCTCGGGATAAATTTTCTGTTTCCCATCCACCCATCAAGGTTTCTCTTGTGTTAGTGAGGGGCTCTGCCTGATGTATATTGGAATCCTGTTCCAAAGCATGGGGGGAGTCTCTGGGACAGGAATCTATCCCTCATGCATGTTGTATTTATTGTTGTGGTGAGGTTTATATCTGTAGAGTGTATGGCTCTCCGGGATTTTTTTTTTAGGTGGAGCATGTCCATCAATTCTGGGTTGGACATGGCCTTGTATGTCAGGCAGAGATCACCTCTGAGTAAGCGGTATGCAACCAAGTACAGCTGGAGTTTCTTGAGTCGGGCTGCATAGGGCATCTGTTTGAGGCCAGTAATCCTCTTGGTGAGGTACTTTTGTGGTCTTTCCAGCTGTTGCAGGTGTCTTATAAGGTACATCCCAAATAGGGGGTTGTATTCTATGATGGGTCTAATGAGTGAGGAGTAGAGAAGCACAATAACCTCTCTTCTAGATGCAAACCCTTTTGTGATTAGGTGGGCCACATAGAAGGATTTTCTAACCACCTTGGCAATATGATTATCAAAGGAGAGATTACTATCTACTTGGGTCCCCAGATCCCTTATTAGATTTTCTGAATTTAGGGGGCTAACACCTATGTGGTCATTCACGGGTACTTTATTTTTTCCAAATGGGACGACTATGCACTTTTTGGCATTTAGCTTGAGGCCATGATTTTGACACCAGGTATCCGTCTCAGTGAGACCCTTCTGGAGAGCGTCTGTATCAGCCGGAGAATCAGTTATGGCGTCTAGTTTGCAGTCGACTAAGAACTTGGTCAGCCATAGTCCTCCTATGCTTGCCTGTACCTCTGAGAAGTATATACCGAACAGGAGGGGTCCTAGGACTGAGCCCTGGGGGACGCCACTTGTAACCGGTTTAGAGTCGGACGTAGAGCCTGAAACTCTCACCATGTGGGTTCTATCCATGAGCCAGTTGGCAACCCATCTCGTGACGTAGGGGTTTATGTTCAAGCTGGTGAGCTTGTCTATAATACTAGAATGGGGAATGGTGTCAAAAGCCTTTGTGAGGTATAGGTAGGCTGTGTGGACCTCCCTTCCCTCGTCTAATGCCTTGGTAACTGTCTCAAAGATGTCCACCAGGTTTAGGAGGCATGATCTGCCCTTAACAAAGCCAAACTGGGTAGGGTCCAAGGTTTGGAGGTTCCCAATGTTTCTGTTAATGAGTTCCATGATGATGCGCTCCATAGCCTTGCAGACCAGGCTGGTCAGGCTTATAGGGCGATAGTTCCCGGGGTCCGTTGTGGCTCCACCTTTGTGAAGTGGGATGACTGTTGCTGTGCGCCACTCTGTGGATACGTAGCATGTAGAGAGGCTGAGTTTGAACAGTGTGTTTAGGTGAGGGGTTAGTTCATTTTGGAGCTCTTGTAAGACACAGCCTGGGACACCGTCTGGTCCCATTGAAGCTGTGTTTTTGGCTTTGGATAGGGCTGTTTTAACCTGTGTGTCGGTGATTGACGGGGCCCTACATTCTTCTGGTATGGTTATGGGCCCTTTAGGGGATGAGAGGGGGTGAAGTTTGCACTAAACCTGTCTGCCAGAATGTTGGCAATATTAGTCGGTTCAGTGTATTTTGTGTCATTCTGCACTAACTCAGAGCAAATCTGAGAGTTTCTACTTATGTTCTTGACCTAGCTAAAGAACGCTTTGTGGTGATCTTTGGAGTCCCTGGCAATTTTTCTTTCGAAACTAGCCTTGGATGATTTAATGAGGGATCATAGTTTCTTGCTGTTATTGATCGGGGGTGTCTTTCCTTCTTGGGATTTTACTGTTTTCTGTACTAGTTTCCTCCTTCTGTTGTGTAGCTTGTTTATGGCAGGGGTCCACCAGACTGGTTTCCTTTTCTTGGAGGAGTGAGTCTTGGTTTTACTTGGGATAGCACGATCCATGCATTCCTGCAGATGCTCATAGAGTGCCTTGGTAAAGGTTTCAGCAGCTTGGACAGCATTGTTCTTCAGCATGGGGACTGTGAACCTTTCCACCTCGGTCTTAAGTAATGTGAAGTTTGCTTTTGAAAGGTTTTTCACGGTGGTTTCCTTGATTGGGGGTGGGGGCGGGGGCGGGATGTGGATATCCTGAGTGATTAGTCTATGGTCTGATCTAACCAGCGAGGGGTTGACCTCCAGTATGGATCACCGGTCACCCATGTTGGTGATGACCAGGTCCAATATGTTGTTCCCCCTGGTGGGGGTGTTGACCAGTTGATCCAGGGCATTCGAGTTTATAAATTCTAGGAAGTGTTGGGCAAGGGAGTTAGTACTCGAGTAGTTCTCCCAGTTTATGTTTGGGTAATTGAAATCACCCAGTATTAGGGTGTTTTGTAGGACTTTCATATTTCCCAGTGTCTCCAGAAATGCGGAATGGGGTCCTGGGTCATGGTGGGTGATCTGTAGCAAGCTACAATTTGGATTGCAGTTTTGCCCATTGTTAGTTGCACTTGGATGATCTCTGATGCATTTTGCTGCGCCACTAACCTGGAGGTGTGGATATCCTTGATGAATATGGATACACTCCTGCCTTTTGTGTTTTGGTCCTGGTTCTGTGGCCGAAAAGTATGGTATGAGTTATAGCCTAGTAGTACTGGGGTGCTCTCAGGAGCCTTAAACCAGGTTTCTATTACTGCACAAATGTCTATGTTCTCCATACTGAGGAGTGCCTCGAGTGCGTGCATTTTGAGGTTTAGCCTTTGGTGTTGAGTAGCATTACCCTCAGTTTTTGGTTACTTGTGCTATTTATGGTGGTGGGTTTGTCTTTTCAGCCTTGCCTAAAAAAGGCACTATGGGTGCGGCAAGAGCCTTGGCCAGTATTCGAAAGCCTAAGGGTGACGGGTGCAAGCCATGACTTGCGAAGCAACGTGGCTTGTCGAGCATGTCATCCCAGGCGGACAGATACTGGATCCCCTTTGAATGACACCAGAAACTTAGCCAATTGTTGAAATTGATCATTTTTTCTTTATACTGTGGCATCGTTCTTGGTGAGGGCAGGATACTACTCAGGGCCAGGGTCATACCGGCCTGGGCTACATGATCAAAGAGCTCTTCCATGTCTCTTTTCATGTAGTCCAGGGAGGTACGTCTAAGGTCATTCACACCAACATGGACAATGACAGAGTCGTATTTGTACTTGTTCTGGAGTGACCTGAGTGTTTGTGTTAATGTGGCGGATCCTGGCGCCTGACAGGCAGCTAACTGTAACCTTCTCCTTGTCCAGCCTAGTTAGTGGGACATCAGTGTGCCTGACTATAGAGTCGCCTATTACTAGTGTGTTGGGTATGTTATTTTGCCTTAAGGGCTGTGATTGCGTGGCACACTGATTATGTGAAGTATGTGTTTCATGGTTGGTGATGGGGTGTGGAGGTTGCTTGGATGTCTGCTTTGGAGGTCTCTGCTTTTGCAGATTTTTATTTAGAGCCTCTAGTATGTTTTCATGTATTCATGTGTGTTATTTGCTAGTGTTGGTTTATTAGGTCTATGTGAGACTGGTGGTGTGTTACAAGTATCACCCTTCTCCTCTTGACTGCCAGTTCCAGTCTTGGGTTGAGAGAGCTTTGCCTCCAGTTTGGCTGTGTAATTGCATCTCTTGCATATATTAGTGTTTGGTGGTAGGAGGAGAGGGTTGTCTGTGTACATGAGGCAGTTGTAACATTGCCTCAAAATGCCCAGATTCACCAGTTGGACTGGAGAGTACACCGGAAACTGCCCTTTGGACATGCCTGAATAGGTAGAGTAAGCTGTTTTTATGATTGTCTGGTGGGGACGAATAGAGAGCCTTGTCCTTCTGGACAGTATGTGGGGGGGTCTAGTGCTAGGATTAAATGTTCATCGTGTTACACTGCTGCAGTCATTACACTTGGGTTCCCCAGTCGGCCTGAGTTCCAAAGTCTTGGTCCGGCGTCTGATGCTGTTGCCTCCTCCCTGACGTCAGTGCGACAGGGGTATATAAGATGCAGCCGACGCCATTTTCTTCAGTCTTTCTTGCCACGCGGTGCCCGAAGCAGAAGCAGTTCGCAAGTGCCGGTCGGCCGACTCCTGAGATTTTCATTCCGAATCCAGAACCGAAGTCTTCTAAAAAAGCTAAGTACCCTGTTGGGGAAACTTTTTCTTGCTTCAGACCGATGTCAGTAAAAGTTAATAACTGTATTTCTTGTGGGAAGCAAATACCTCATAAGGATTTCCACTCCTATTGTATTCCATGCCTAGGCCCTGACCACGACGTCACTGGTTGTCGGTTTTGTGCTAGGTTTAACAAGCGCACTATTAAATGTCGGTTTGATTTTGCCCGACATTATTTTGGCAGAAAATTCAATTACACTATGCCGTCGGAACTTCAGACTACCGCAATGCATAAAAAGCGCAAGAACAAGGACAGGCATCTGAGGCCCAAAACTGACGACGAGGCCTCTTCTAGGCCAGTCGCCGATTCTCCGGTTTTCAGCGAGGTGCCTACGTAGCTCCTGACTGCTTCCACAGAACCACAGACCTCTTCCGACTTGCACGTGGAGCTGGCTGGGCCTTCGGACGCACTAGGTATTCAGCTTTCCGATCCTAAACCTACAGAGGGAACCAAAGTAGCTGAGCAATCCACAGTTACAGAGAGTGTTTTCAGACCTACCCAGTTAACCATTAAACCCTCTGCTAAGTCTAAGCCCCCCTTAAAAGCAAAGAAACAAACCCAACTCTCTCCAGGACAGGCTTCCATGCCTAAGAAACAAATGCTAAAAATGGCCGAGGACCTAATCACCCTGATCAGGGGGTCCCATCCCCCCCCTGATAAAAGGCCAAGGCAGGATGCAGAGTATGAATCTTCCGACCAGGTGTCCATTTCCTCAGACTCAGGATATTCTTTACCCCCTTATGAGGATTCTGATGCTGAGGAATCATTTCCATCAGCCTCTCCGCCTGAGGATTACTCCTTTGGGGAGACCTTACATACCACAAGGAACATTTCCATTGGGAAGGCCAGGATTACTCAGAATCCAAGAAAAGGCTCAGAGACTTCCATTTATTGCCTCAACACAGACACCTTGCTATCCCGCCAGTTTTAGATATTGTGGATGATGTGTACACTGAATCCAATTTAAACCCTGACTCCTTACCCCCAGCCCCAGTTAAACCTGATAGATACTACAGAGTCCCTGACTCTCACAAATTTCTGTACAAAAGCCCTGTTGCTGACCCTGAAACTATTTCTCAGGGACCCAAAGGGATTAAGGCCTCATCAGCAAAAAACCCAGTTCCCTCTGACAGAGATTCCAGAGCATTAGACAGATTGGGAAAGAAGGTATATACGTCTGCAGCTTTAGCAATGAGAGCCTTGAATTGCCAGTTTCACATGCTAAAATATCAGCAATTTTTTGATGTCTCAGTTGAAACAAAAGATGCTCCCAGATTCAGATCCTCCTATTTTTAAAGAAATGCAGGATTTATTGCATGCAGCTGAACAAGTGGGAAAACATACTTTGCAATGTGGGTTTAATTCCTTAGAGGCCTCCTGTAGAGCAGCAGTTACAGGCTCTGTCATTAGAAGGCATGCTTGGTTAAAAGAACATACGTTACCAGATCATGTTAAGGTCAAATTATTGGATGCACCTTTGCAGCGGGATGTGCTGTTTGGAGTTAAGGCAGAGGAGGTACTAAAGAAGATGGAGGATAAGGCAAAATCTAAACAAACGGTGAAAGATTTCTTACAGGTTCAGCCTCCTCGTTTTAGCAGAAATTGGCCAACAAAGAATTAGTCTTTTCCAGTCACAGATAGACCTCAAAGGGCAGATACAGACATCCAAGAGGTAGAGGTCAGGCACAAAGCCCTTGCAGGCCTCTACAGTGGGGTACACCAGGCCAGAAAGAAGGGGAAGACATGCCTCAACCTTATAAAAAGCAGCCTGAATGACTTAAACAGCTCTCTCATGGCAGCCACCTTAGGAGGAAAACTGGCACTTTTCTATCAGAACTGGCATTGCATCACCAAAGACAAATGGGTTCTCAACATTGTATCTCAAGGTTACAGGTTCCATTTTCACACTCTGCCAAGGTTAAAAGGAATGCCAAATCTGCCATCAAATCAATGGGCAGAGGCTCAAAAACAAATTACAGCACTCATGGACATGAGAGCTATTCAAAAGGTACCACAACAGGAACAAGGACAAGGATTTTACTCAAGACTCTTTCTGGTTCCCAGAAAGGACAAAGCCTGGAGACCCATTCTGGACCTTTCATCACTAAACACTTACCTGGATGTTCTGAAATTCAAGATGTTGACACTACAGCAGCTTCTTCCCATGCTGGGCAAGAAAGCTTGGCTCATGACTTTGGACCTCAGAGGCATACCTGCATGTCCCTGTCAGACAAAATTGCAGAAGATACCTCAGATTTCTAGCTGGTTCAATGCACTATAAATTCTCTGCACTGCCCTTTGGCTTAGCTACTGCTCCCAGGGTCTTCACAAAGTGCCTGGCACCAGTAATTGCATTTTGCAGGCAAAAAGGAATTCAAATTTATCCATACCTGGACGACTGCCTGATTCAAGCAGAGAGCAAGGACATTCTACTAAAGCATCTGGCGTACGTAAAAAAGTTACTAAGATGTTCATCATGTTTCACTGTTGCAGTCATGACTGTAGGGTTCTCCCCTGCCGGCAGGCAGTCCTCGGTCGGCCAGAATCCCAAAGTCTGGGTCCGGCGTCGGCTGTTCAGCCATGCTCCCTGACGTCAGAGCGCCAGGAGTACAAAGCTGACAGCCGACGCCATGTTCCCCAGTCTTTCTTGCCGTGCGGTGATAGTTCACAAGTGCCAGTCGGCTGACTCCTGACAATTTTTTATAAACTTACTTCAGTCCGAAGACTTTCTTCTCCTACTCCGATGTCAGAAAAAGTTAATAATTGTATTTCATGTGGGAAGCAAATACCTCATAAGGATTTTCATTCTTACTGAATTCCTTGCTTAGGCCCTGACCACGACGTAGCTAGTTGTCGGTTTTGTGCTAGATTCAATCAACGTACGATTAAACGAAGGTACGATTTTGCATTTCATTACTTCGGTAGGCGTTTTAATTATAAAATGTCGTCGGATACGGTTCCGGTTACCGGAGTTCACAAACGACGCAAGGATAAAGACAGGCCGCCGAGGTCCAAATCAGACGATGTTGTACAAGTAGAGCCAGCTTCAGGTTTGGCCGTTGTCAGTGAGGCACTTTTGAAGCCCCTGTCATCAGCCATTTTGGAACCGATGGCCGAAACGGACTCCCACGAGGAGCCAACTAGACCTTTGAATATTTCTGTTGCAGGACCTTCGGACAATGCTCCTTTGGATGGGTCTGGTGCCGCTGTGCAGGTACCGGCTTCCGAAGGGGTTTTCAGGCCTACTCAGCTTCTAATAAAGGCAAAGCCAAAGACAAAGGCAAAGACTCCTTCCAAATCAAAGACTGCAGCCCAGGCCTCTTCTGATCCAGCACCCAAGTCTCAGAAACAGTTACTTAAGATGGCGGAGGACTTACTTATATGATTAGGGGTTCACATCCCCTTACAGATAAAAGGCCAAGGCAGGAAGTTTATTATGACTCCTCTGATCAGGCTTCTGTTTCTTCAGTTTCTTCTTCTGACCAGGAATATTCTTTCCCTCCTTATGAGGATTCTGATGCTGAGGAATCCATTCCTTCAGCTTCTCCCCCTGAGGATTTCTCTTTTGGGGAAACTTTGCATGAAATGAGGGAACATTTTCACTGGGAAGGACAGGAGTACTCGGAATCTAAGAAAAGACTAAGGGATTTTCTTCTTTTTCCCCAACATAGACCCCTGGCTATTCCTCCTATTTTGGATATTGTGGATGATGCTTTTTCGGAGGCTAACTTAACTCCTGACTCTTTTCCTCCAGCTCCTGTTAAGCCAGACAGATATTATAGGGTTCCTGATTCCCACCAGTTTTTATACAAGAATCCTACTGCTGACCCTGAACCATTTCTCAGGGTCCTAAGGGGGTTAAGGCCGCTTCTGCTAAAAACCCCATTCCCACTGAGAAGGATTCCAGATCTTTAGAAGGATGGGGCAAAAAGTGTACACTTCTGCTACTTTATCTATTAGGGCTTTAAACTGTCAGTTTCATATGCTGAAATACCAGCAATTTCTCCTGTCTGTTTTAAAACAAAAGCTAACTTCCATTTCCGCCTGTGCAGATGATAAGGAATTACATGACTTAATGCATGCCACTGAACAAGTTGGGAAGCATGGTTTACACTGTGGATTTGATGCCTTGGAGGCTTCTTGTAGGGCTGTTGCCTCTGGCACAGTCATTAGAAGGCATGCATGGTTAAAGGAACAAAATTTGCCAGATCAAGTAAAAGCTAAATTATTGGATGCTCCTGTTCAGCATAATGTTTTGTTTGGCTCTAAAGCTGAAGAGGTGATAAAGAAGATGGAGGACAAGGCGAAATCCATGCAAACAGTTAAAGATTTCTTACAAGTACAGCCACCCAGATTTAGTAGGAATTGGCCTACAAAAAATTGGTCCTTTCCCAATTCAGACAGGCCTTAGAGGGGTAGATACAGACGCTCCCGAGGAAGGCCTCAAATGCAAGCCTCTTATAGACTAAGACAGTGGACTGCTTCCACCGCTAGGGGAGGAGAGGACAGGTCGCAAGCTCATAGAAAACAGACTCAATGACTCCCTCTGTTGGGCTGCAGGAACTTCTTGCCTGGAAGCCCCCCTCGGAGGAAAACTTTCTCTTTTTCACCTAAATTGGACTCATATAACCCAAGACAAGTGGGTTCTGGATGTGGTTTCAAGAGGTTACAAATTCCAATTTGATACCTTACCAAGACCAAGCGGATGGCCAGATCTTCCAAAACATCAGTGGTTAGAGGCCTTAAACCAGGTGGAAGCTCTCTTGGCTATGAAAGCCATAGAACTAGTTCCACTTTCAGAGATGGGACAAGGTTTTTACTCAAGGCTCTTTCTAGTCCCCAGGAAGCAAAATTCATGGAGACCCATTCTAGAGCTATCAGTCTTGAACACTTTTCCCGAGATACCAAAATTCAAGATGCTTACTCTACAGCAGCTACCTCCATTGCTGACCAGAAATGCATGGATGGTAACTTTGGATTTGAAGGAGGCATATTTACACATTCCCATCAGGCAGGAATGCAGAAAATACTTCAGGTTCAAGGCCGGATCGAGGCACTATCAATTCTCTGCGCTGCCCTTTGGATTGTCTACTGCGCCCAGGGTCTTCACCAAATGCCTGGCTCCAGTAGTAGCTTATTGCAGACTCAGGGGAATTCAAATTTACCCTTATCTGGATGACTGTCTTATTCAGGCAGACAGCAAGGATGTCTTACTCCAGCATCTAGAGTTTGTTCAGAATCTTCTCAAGTTCCTGGGATTCACTGTAAACATAAAAAAGTCAAATTTGACACCCTCACAACAGATAATTTTTCTGGGTGCTTCTCTAAA
This sequence comes from Protopterus annectens, assembly GCF_019279795.1. Lineage (NCBI taxonomy): Eukaryota > Metazoa > Chordata > Ceratodontiformes > Protopteridae > Protopterus > Protopterus annectens. The sequence continues at coordinate 926,215,480 of NC_056737.1, read as the reverse complement.
CACAACAACCCAGATGGCATTTCTGACATATGAAAAACAATTACAGCTGGCTTCAACTTTCAAAACCTTGGCAACATTAACTCGGCTATCTGCAAGGAAATTCCTGTAGGCTTTGGGTTACATGGCCTCTTGCATCCTTCTCGTACCATATGCAAGACTACATATGAGGAAAATACAGTGGTACCTAAAAAGTGTATGGTCTCAGCATTGCCACAGTTTAGACATACAGATCACCGTCCTGCCTTGTCTTCAAAAGGAATTCCTTTGGTGGTCCAAGGCATGTACTCTAAACAAAGGAAAACCCTTCAGTCTGCCTCCTGCCACTCGGATACTAACCACGGGCGCCTCAGATTATGCATGGGGAGCCCATTTTCAGGGCAACTGTCTGCAGGGCCTTTGGACAAAGGATCAGAAGCACCTGCATATCAATTTAAAGGAAATGTTAGCCGTTCAGAAAGCTCTTTTGGCCTTCAGGAATCTTCTACAACCAGGACAACTACTGATACGGACAGACAACACCACAGTTTTGTGGTACATAAACAAGCAAGGGGGATCTCATTCCTATCCCCTTTGTAGACTAGCCATGAATCTTTGGAACACAGCTCTAGCTTGCAAACTGGACCTTCAAGCTCAGTTTCTACCAGGGAAGCAAAACTTCCTGGCAGACGGTCTGAGCAGAAACCTGTCGGACCCACACGAATGGATGCTGGACACCGAAATATTCAAGATGATTACATCAGTCTGGGGATGTCCTCACATAGACCTCTTTGCATCCCACCTCAATCAACTACAGATTTTTTGCACCAGGACATTCCACAAACTAGCTTGGAAAGTGGATGCACTATCATTCAGTTGGAGAAACCTCTCGGGGTATGCCTTTCAGCCTCTTCCTCCTGGGTATTATTAAAGATCAAACAGGACAAGCCCAAGATGATAATCTTGCTGGCCCCAAATTGGCCTCGACAGTTTTGGTACCCAACACTGAAAAACCTTTGTCTGGAGCCCCGTTGGGTTTTACCACAGACTCCGAACCTTCTGTCCCAACTCCAGGGTCAGGTTCTGCACTCCCATGTCAAAACTCTCAGCCTGGCAGCCTGGTTAATCCAGGGTCTTTGATTCATTCTCTCCTACCCAAGCAGGTTATGGATGTCATTTTAGAAGCCAGACGTCCTAGCACTAGAAAGTCTTATGCAGGAAAATGGAAAAGATTTTGTTCCTGGATGCAGGCTCAGGATTCATATCCTCTTATTCCTAACATTCCTCTGATTTTACTTTACCTGACAGACCTCTTGCATAAGGGTCTCTCTTTCTCTTCCATAAAGATACATGCCTCTGCTATTTCTGCTCATTATAATACAGACCCTCCAATCTTTTCCCACCAGCTCATGAGACAGTTTCTCAGAGGAGCTAAGAACTTAAGGCCCCCTAGATCTCCTCCCATTCCTGCTTAGGATCTCAACTATGTTTTGGAAAAACTCACCTTACCTCCTTTTGAGCCTGCTGCCACGTCTGACATCAAGTTTTTATCTTGGAAGACAGCCATCCTGTTAGCTCTGACCTCTGCCAGGAGAGTTTCGGAGTTGCAAGCTCTCATGGCTGTGGAACCTTATATTATTTTTCATCAAGACAGGGTGTCTTTAAGGACTAATCCTACTTTCATGCCTAAGGTGATTTCCAAAGTGGCTTTAAATCAGACTATTCACTTGCCAACTTTTTTCCCCACTCCTCAAAATAAGGGGGAAAGGATCTTGCATTCCTTGGATGTACACAGACAACTACGTTTTACCTGGACAGAACCAAGGACATCAGGAAATCAGAGCAATTGTTTGTTTCTTATGCTTCAAGTTCCCAAGGTAAAGCTATTTCAAAACAGACCATTTCCAAATGGATTGCTCATGGAATCAGATTTTGCTATTCACACCATGGAAAGCAAATCCCAGGGTCTATAAGGACTCACTCTACCAGAGCTGCTGCCACTTCAGCTGCCTTCCTCAGAGGAGTTCCTACCAAGGACATTTTGGAAGCTGCAACTTGGAGTTCAGTGCATACTTTTTCTAAGCACTACAATCTACCTCTTTACTCTAAGTCTAGGGCAGGCTTTGCTTCTGCAGTCTTGCAGGGCCTTTTAGCTGCCCCCTCTACTTTATGACCACCTCCCTTTTATTCTGCTTTGGGATTCAACCCTACAGTCATGACTGCAACAGTAAAACACGATGAACATAGTACAGTTGTGTACACTTACCATAAATGTAGATGTTAGAGTGTCTTCACTGTTGCAGTCTGGGTTTCCCTCCCTCCTGTCCCCTCTTATTTTTTTCTTTTGTGTGGTTCCTTTTTTCACCATTCTTCTGAGGTGTATTTGCAAAGGGTATGGGATCTTACTCATTTTGGAACACCTGACATCTGGGGCAAGAAAAACTGGAGAACATGGCGTCGGCTGTCAGCTTTGTACTCCTGGCGCTCTGACGTCGGGGAGCATGGCTGAACAGCCAACGCCAGACCCAGACTTTGGGATTCTGGCCGACCGAGGACTGCCTGCCGGCAGGGGAGAACCCTACAGTCATGACTGCAACAGTGAAGACACTCCAACATCTACATTTATGGTAAGTGTACACAACTGTACTTTGCCTGGGGTACACAGTAAACGAAAAGAAATCAAAACTAGTGCCCTCACAACAGATAATATTCCTGGGTGCCAGCTTGAACACAATGGCCCAGATGGCTTATCTCACGCCAGACAAGCAAGGACAACTGACTCAATATTTTCATTTAATGGCAACAAAGACCCAACTCCCTGCAAGAAAAATTCTGCAGGCCTTGGGCTACATGGCATCTTGCATACTACTAATTCCATATGCCAGACTGCATATGAGGAAACTACAATGGTACCTAAAGAGTGTATGGTCTCAACACTGTCAATGTTTGGAAACGGTTATACCACTAATTCCTTGCCTACACAGGAGTTTAGATGGTGGGCACAAGCTTGTCACCTCAACAAGGGACAGCCTTTCACTCAACCCACAGCCAGGCAAACACTGACAACAGATGCATCGGATTACGCTTGGGGAGCACACATGGCAGGAAAATATATCCAGGGCGAATGGCCCACAGAGCAAAGACATCTCCACATCAATCAAAAAGAGATGCTAGCTGTACAAAATGCTATTATAGCTTTCAAGGACCTGCGGCATCCTGGACAATTACTACTAAAGACAGACAACACCACAGTTATGTAGTACATAAACAAGCAAGGGGGCACACACTCCTACCCCCTCTGCAGACAAGCCATGACCTTGTGGAACACAGCTCTAAACTACCAAGTTCATCTGCAAGCACAATTCCTGCCAGGAGAGAAAAACACACTGGCAGACGACCTAAGCAGAAACATCATGGACCCCCACGAATGGGAATTGAACCCACAAATATTCAGAATAACACAAAAATGATGGGGCCCGGACATAGATCTGTCTGCTTCCCCAATGAACTGCCAGTTACAGAAATTCTGCACAAGGAGCTACCATCCACAAGCATGGAAAGTGGATGCCCTCTCATTCAGCTGGAAAAACCTACAAGTATACGCTTTCCCTCCTTTACCTCTCCTTCCAAAGGTACTCATAAAAGCCAGGCAGGAAGAGCCAAAGATGATCCTGATTGCACCAGACTGGCCACGCCAGCACTGGTACCCAATCGTAAAGAACTTAGCACAAGAACCACCCTGGATTTTGCCTCAGATCCCACAGTTGCTGACACAGCACAACAATCAGATACTTCACAGCCAGCTAAAGACCTTAAATCTAGCTGCATGGAAAATTCCTTAGTCAAGCAAGCAATGCCTCTCTCCAAAGCTGTTATGGATGTCATTCTGGAGGCCAGAAGGCCTAGCACCAGGAAAACCTACTCGGATAAATGGAAGAGATTCTGTGCCTGGAACCAAGCGCACAGCCTTGACCCTCTTGTCCTAAACATTCCTCAGATACTTCAATACTTAACTGAGATGCTGGACAACACCTCAGCTATTTCTGCACATTACAACACGGATCCTCCAATTTTTTTCTAATCCTTTGCTCAAACAGTACCTCAGAGGGGCTAAAAACATAAGACCGCCCAGTAGAGCACCTACACCAACTTGGGACCTCAACTTTGTTTTGGAAAAATTTACTTTACCTCCTTTTGAGCCAGCTAGCACAGCAGAATTAAAATACATCTCTTGGAAACCTGCTCTGCTACTGGCAATAACATCAGCACGAAGAGTTTCAGAATTATAGGCACTAATGGCAGTGGAACCTTTCCTCATCTTCCACCAGGACAGGGTGTCTTTAAGAACTAACCCTACGTAACAGTTATGCTTCTACTTGGACAAAACCTAAGCTTTCAGAAAATCTGAGCAATTATTGGTAGCATACGCTGCAGGGGCACAGGGAAAAGCCATTTCAAAGCAGACTATTTCAAAATGGATAGGACACTGTATACGTTTCTGCTATACCCACCATGGGAAACCTGTACCTAGCAGCATTAGATCTCACTCCACCAGGGCAACAGCCACTTCAGCTGCCTACCTCAGAGGAGTACCTACCAAGGATATTTTGGAAGCAGCAACATGGAGTTCTGTGCATACCGTCACCAAACATTACCATTTGCCTTTATACTCCAAATCCAGAGCTGGCTTCTCCACTGCTGTACTGCAGGGCCTTATAGCCACCCCTAATGCCTTATAGATCCAGCCTCCCTACCTCAGCTTTGGGATTCCACCCAAGTGTAATGACTGCAGCAGTGTAACATGATGAACATAGTACAGTTTTGTACCTACCATAAATGTAGATGTTAGAGTGTAAACACTGCTGCAGTCCAGGTTACCCTCCCTACTTCCTCTCTTACTTTCTGGTACTTACCTAGGTCATCTACCCTTTATTACCTATGGGGAGTATTTGCTGGTAACTAAAAATGGTTGTTTGCTTTTCTTTTGTATATTTTACTAGCAATTTGAATTGCCTACCTATTTGGGGGCACCTGACATCTGGGGCAAGAAAAACTGAAGAAAATGTTGTCGGCTGCATCTTATATACCCCTGTCGCACTGACGTTAGGGAGGAGGCGACAGCATCCGACGCCGGACCAAGACTTTGGAACTCAGGCCGACTGGGGAACCGCCTGATGGCAGGATAACCCAAGTGTAATGACTGCAGCAGTTTTACACACTAACATTTACATTTATGGTAGGTACAAAACTGTACTTCAGTGCTTGCTATGAGTTTTAAGCAAGTGCTTGACTGTGAAATGAATGGTCTGAGTGCTAAATTTAAGGTTTGTCTAGTTCCAAGGGAAAAATTGAAGAGTAGACTTCGTGAAGCTGGGAATAGTTTAACTCTAGCTAACCGGCACTGCCCGGTGCGCAAAACCACGCAAATGTGGTTTTTATAGCAGGGAAGTGAAAGAGATAGAAAGTAGCCCAAAATGGCCAATAAACTACTAACGTCTGGGCTGAAACCACTCCTCCAGGGACAGATTGGCTGCTCAAAGCTCCCCCTCTCACAGGTAGACTATACTAGTTCAGACAGGTGGGAAACAAGTATTTTTTTTTTGTTGTTTTGTTTTTTTTTTTTCCAGAAAATAGTGCAGATACAATCAAAACAACACTTTAAATGCACAGAAAAGGCTATCGCACTTCAGTGTGTAGCCTACAACAGTTGGATTATTTAAACACAAAAATGACTTGATTCAAGTGCAGGCAGCAAGTAAAAATAAGTACAATATGTAGCAATAACAGACTTTTTAAATCACAGATTCACTAAAAAAAACTGGCGTATTAGGCGGAATTAGTTAAGACAGCAAGAAAAGCAGAAAAATGATACTTAATCACTCCAGTGTCTCTCTGCTGCTGTAGACTCTGCAGAACACATGGAAGACACTTGCTGATTGGAATACAAGCGCAAAAGCTGCGCAAATGCAGTTTTTATAGCAGGGAAGTGATAGAGATAGAAATTAGCCCAAAATGGCAAACTACTAACTTCTGGGCTGAAGCCACTCCTCCAGGGACAGATGTGCTGCTCAAAGCTCCCCTCTCTCACAGGTGAACAGAAAAACTTCCTTCTATCCAAGTAAGGTATGGGCAACACAGAAACTTGTAACACAGCACTGGATTCAGCAATAACCTGAAAACTGGACCATACTAGTTACAAGTATATGTTTTTTTTTGTTTTTGTTTTTTTTTTTTTTTCCAGAAAATAGAGCAGATACAATCAAAATTAGCACAAAATGGCAAATAAACTACTAACTTCTGGGATGAAACCACTCCTCCAGGGACAGATAGGCTGCTCAAAGCTCCCCTCTCTCACAGGTGAACAGAGAAACTTACCTATCCAAGTAAGGTATGGGCAACACAGAAACTTGTAACACAGCCCTGGATTCAGTAATAACCTGAAAAATGGACTGTACTAGTTCAGAAAGGCGGGAAACCGGTATATATATATTTTTTTCAGAAAATAGAGCAGATACAATCAAAACAACCCTTTAAATGCACAGAAAAGGTTTTCGCACTTTAGTGTGTAGCCTACAACAATTAAACAGATTATTTAAACACAAAAATGACTTAATTCAAGTGCATGCAGCAAATAAGTACAATATGTAGCAATAACAAACTTTTTAAATCACAGAAACGCTAAAATAAACTGGCGTTTTAGGCGTAATTAGTTAAGACAGCAAGAAAAGCAGTAAAACGATACTTAATCATTCCAAAGTCTCTCTTTTGTCTCTCTGCTGCTGTAGACTCTGCAGAACACCTGGAAGGCACTTGCTGAGTGGAATACAAGCGCAAAAAACTGCGCAAATGTGGCTTTTATAGCAGGGAAGTGAAAGTGAGAAATTAGCCCAAAATGGTCAATAAACTACTAACTTCTGGGCTGAAACCACTCCTCCAGGGACAGATAGGGTGCTCAGAGCTCCCCTGTCTCACAGATGAACAATGAAACTTCCTTCTATCCAAGTAAGGTATGGGCAACACAGAAACTTGTAACACAGCCCTGGATTCAGCAGTGACCTGAAAACTGGACTGTACTAGTTCAGAAAGGTGGGAAACAAGTATATATATATATATTTTTTTTTCAGAAAATAGAGCAGATACAATCAAAACAACACTTTACCCAATTAAGCAGTTAAAAAGGTCAAAACTGAGCCCTGTTCCAGCAGTCTTCAATCAGACAAGTTCTAACTGCAGACTCCTGCCACTAGGGTACAGAGAAACCTTCTCCAAAAAAAGACTGCCTGGATCAGTGCACACAAAGCTAGATCCAGCAGGCCTGAATCTAGTCTATGCTACAGCAAACAAGGTGTACTGATTTCATAAGGAAACAGTTCAAGTAAGCATGCACAATACGTTTTTAACCAGAAATTCCCAGCTCAGAAGGTCAGAATCTAGCCTCTCCTCCCACAGGAGTGCAGACCACAAACCTTCTTAATGTAAAATAACTGGCCTGAAGCCCAAGTGCTTAACCCAGAACTAATACACTTTTAGAATAACAGACACTGAGCCTTCAATCAGCAGTTCCCAACTTAGAAGGATGTACGCTACCTGTCCTGCCACAACAGTGCAGACCACAAACCTTAATGTAAAACCAACTGTTTGAAGCCCAAGTGCTTAAACCAAAGGCCTTAGAATAACAGTATG